>NW_015112913.1:195095-258592 GCF_001443285.1 Poecilia latipinna
GGCAGTTGGAAATTTTGCTCGTTTTTCGCTTTTTACATCGCCGTCGTAACTCCGATCCCCAATAAAAATAATAGCTCCAATGCCGGGATCGAGCCGCTCGTTTTGATGCCACTTTTGTGTTTGGGCACGCAGCGGGACGAGCCGCATTAACGGTGACGGAATAATAATAAATAAATAAATAAAGAGACATTCTATTAGGTGAAGAACAATAGGTGCCTGCCATGCAATGCATGGAGGCAGTGACTGACCTGCTTCGCAGGTCAGTCACTGCTCTCCTTATGCATTGCTAATGGCATGCCCCAATTAAAAACAGGCCTTGCTTTTTTATTGTCCAATCACAGCATTGTAATATAAGGAAATTGTCATATAACATGTATGATTCTCAGAACTTGTTTGGTAACATTTTGGATGTTTGTTCAGATTTTTTTTTATAAGTGTGATGACGATAAACTGCAGTATTTATGTAAGTATTGTAAAAGAACATGTTAAATGTTTCTGTTTGGTAACACCAGACCGACCAATCTCCAGCATCACTTACACAAATTTGAAGTTTAAGGAACATTTATAAGAAATTGAACCACTACCTGAGGTTCGATACTTACACTTAGACTTATAAACTACAATTAGGTGTTCATAATCAGAAAGGCCTTTGACATTAAAATGCTGTTAACATTCCTATGTACTTAAATTCTATAATGTAAATAAAAACACAAAAGGGAATTGAAGCACATTTACTGAATTTACATATTTGTCAATCAATTTTAAATGATTTAGTCCCTTTGAGTTTAACAGTAACTTCAGGCTGCAATCGCATTTCATTAGACAGGAAATGGTCCTCAATCACTTTCTGGCAGGAAAAGTTTTTGGCATTTTTAAGGCATGACAGAACACATTACCAGGGTTGTCAAACTCCAGTCCTCAAGGGCCGCTGTCCTGCAGTTTTTAGATGTGCCACAGGTACAAAACACTGGAGTGAATTACCTCCTCCTTGTGTAGATCAGTTCTCCAGAGCCTTGCTAACAACCTAATTATTCTATTCAGGTCTGGTGCAGCAGAGGCACATCTAAAAGTTGCGGGGCAGTGGTCCTTGTACATTACATAAGACTACCTGTGGTTCAATTTTCCGAATTTAGCCAAATTAATAGAACCGTCCAGCTAAAAAACAATCAGAAAAAATATTTTATTTTTACATATTCTGTTAAATTCATCATAGGACAGTGATAACCGAATGGCTCTAAATCCGAGAAAGCTTAGTGCAGCTAATCTGCAAGAAGAACACTTTAACATGACCCTTTGCACATGACGTCACTCTCTTTGAGACTGGTTTCGCTCCGCCATGATGGACGTCAAAACAACCAATGGGCTCCTATGAAGCCTGTCAAAAACCACACATCCGGTAGCCTAGCATCGCTTATATTTAATTCATTTCACCCTAAAAATGGTCATTTGTGCAGCCGACCGTTTGTGCGAGGTGGACTGCACAAATAAATAATGGGGAAAACCGAACTTGTCATTTTATTGTAACTTTTAACGAGGTAAGATACGGAGGAGATGGATAACAGCCGTCAATAGTAATGACTGTCAGTCATTTTTTTGCAGTATCTTTGTAATGAAAAGTTTTCATCTTTTGGTATTCCAGATATTCCTTAACTCTCTATGGCATGACTTTTTATTTTTTTGGGGAAAAAATATTTTCCTGCATTCTTTGGGAGCTTGTTGGTCCCTAATTACATATCAATCATAAAATCGGACCCTGACACCTCCCGGAACCGGATTTGGGTTTGTTGCCTCAGGGCAACATTGAGCTACAAGGGGTCTAAACCGCCAGGTTTTCTACAGTGATTATGAGAAATGAAATACAAATCAAACAAAAACTATATTCATAAAAAACTTTTTTTTGACAAAAATAAATCAGACATGGTTCCAACTCACCAAATATAAAATAAACAACTAACTTTCATTAATGAATGGTACATTTGCACAAATTACTAAAACGAGCATTTGTGTGTTTGTACATGTGTATGTTTGGCAGAGTTAGAATCACTAAGGATGTTGAAATCAGTCTTTTTCCCCATTATATGTTAAACATCAGGAAGGAATTGCTTGCTGATGTGAAAAAAAGTGTGTATCACATTTTTGGCACTTGATTATTGGCGTACCTGGGAATCACCATCTGGTTATCTGATTATCTATGGGTTGTAATGACCAGATTCACATCAGTGACAGGAGTTAGGGATGCAGGTTATAAGAGTTTGTAGTTCTGATTTTTTTGGTAGAATTTGAGCCAAGCAAAGGACAACATTTCCACCAGCTCCCATATCTGGTAGATTTGGTGGTGGTACGGCTCGCCCTGTTTAGATTTTCAAGTTGTAAGGAACACCATCTGCACCAGCCATATGAAGTACCCTGCAGACCCGTATATTTGGGTTTAGCAGGTATTGCTTCAGTCTTTACCTGCCTTGGAATGGGGCCATTTGTTCATTGATGACCAGCTCTTCACCCTTTGGGACTGAAGTCAGTTTTGAGGATAAACAAACAATGAAATAATGGTTTTACAGTGGATCCTCATGTTTTCATTGGGAATGACCCCAGCTTATGAACCATGCACATTTTGTCCATGAAACGATCTTGAAACTATCTCCTGTTGCTGTTAGTCAATAATAAAGTAAAAAAAAAATTGGCTTCGATAATTATTTTGTAATCAATTGCATATCATCGCATTAGAATAATATTGTCTCAGCGAAAGGGCCCTAACTGAGCAATGTTGCCCTGAGGCAACAAACAAAAAAACACAGTTTTAGCATATAAATTATAAAAAAAAATTGTCCTGAAATGATCTATAATGCTTCTTTACATACTCACAGATATGAAAATATTTTTAGTTAGTGACCCAAATTTAAACATGAAGAAAAGTGATGTATAACTTACAAGTAGGAGGCAAGGTGTAGCATGCACCTCCGCTTCATAAAAAGGACTGCTCCTCTTCTAAATAAAAGGTCACATGAACCTCAATACCTCTTTTATTTGGACAAAAATATGTCTGGAGGTATTTTAAATCATTCCCCCCAAAAAATAAAATAAAGGAGCAACGTGAGGTACAGAAATGTGGTTTGTTGCCTGAGGGCAACACCATGCCAGAGGGTTAATAAACATTTTACTGATATGCAATTCAGAAATACCGAAATTTCCTCTTAACTTCATATTTTGATCCATCTGATAAAAATGTATTTTTAACGTCAATAATTAGACAGCTGTAGTTCACCCATTTTCCCTTCTGTGGACCACCCAGGTCTGTTCACCAGACCAAAACCCCTCAGTGTCTGAAATAATGAGATTAGGTGAAGAATAAAACAGACTTTAATGTTTTATTGTGTCTTCTTTCACTGTCAGCAACAGGTTTCTCATCACTACAGCTAACATTAAGCTGCAGTCTGTCTAGGCCTTTTGGTTTGTCTTTCATCAGATTTACAAGCTTCATCTTGGCGTTCCCGCATCGCAGCGACGGTCCAGCCCATATCAGAAATACATTTTATGTTTGATCTGTTTTATTAAGCAAAACAGCAACAAGATATTCATGTTGTTTAACATGAAATAAGGTTTCCATTTAAATAACTTGCTGTTTCTATGACTTTTGGATAATTCAAGGTTCAAACTATTAAATCTGCAAAAATTTAGTAGTTGTCACCAGACAACATGGCGAGGATGATGATGGATACATACAGAACATCAGTGGCGCAACTGCACATTATTCAGGTGGATGCGAAAACCTAAATCAGCCCCCCACCCCGAGGCGAGGATACGTTAAGGGTGAAACTCGCGCTAGATTCACCTCATTATGTGCATAATTAATTTAGGCTTTGGTCAGCAAGGACAGATCATTTGTTACAAATTAAACTGAGACATTTGTACACAGGTGACATTAACTTTCTAATGACCTTTCCAGCTTTCCAAAGACGGCCAGGATTAGAATGAGAGTCTTCAGTTTTCTTCTTGAACATTATGATGGTTCAGCGCTCCCATCATATCTATACCTGCATAATTGTTTGAACAGATGAACGCGGCTCTTTCAAGTAGCAGTTAGTTGTTCCCAAGGATGAACCAGACTTATGCAGCTGCACATTTCTCTTCCTGATACTTTGACTGATTTCTTCTGAGCTTCTCATCGCGTCAAACAAGAAATCTTTGTGTTTTAGATGTGGCCTTTAAATAAATTCACAGGTGCGGCTCCAATTAACTCAAATGTGTCAGTCAATCAACCTGAATTTTGGGGAAGAAAATGTTTGACCCAAGTAAGAGAAAGTTATCTGTGATACTGACCAAATGTATGTAAACTTTTGAGTAGGAGGAAAGTTACAAAACAATTTCTAAAAACTGTTTTTGCCAAGTTTTCTGGCATTTAGCAAATATAAATAACTTAAGATGTGATGATAAAAAAGTCATCTTTTTATTTGTTTTGTGTAAATATCTGGTTCTAACTTTATGTGTTATGTTATTCAAAATTGAAAACCATTTCCTCAAATGGTTTTCCTTATGGTGGAATTTTTTATGCAAATTTAAGAAGCAAAAAACCAAACTGTTGAAATGAGTTTTGCATGTGCTGGATCAAAATGAAAAAATTATTCTTATTGCTACCAGACACTTCCTTTTATTTTTTGATCAAAGTCTTTTTATTATTTTTACATAAACCACAAAAAACACTGACGAAGACACACACAGCAGAAATAGACACTTCTGTTTAGTCCCCAAAAGCAAAATACTACTAGAAAAAAACATGTGGAAACAGGAGGATTTTGAATGCATTTCTGATTTGATTTTAAAAAAATAATATGTAGCAGACCCACCCAAATGAAGGATTTTGGCTTTACTGATGAACAGCCAGATTTATTTAAGTAAACCATAAGTTTCACCGTAAGAGCTGTATCAAACACAAACACAAAAAGACAGTGTGAGCTACAAAACACGCTCTTACAACTGTAACAATAAAGTTCACTACTAAAGTATCAACTCTGGTTCAAAAACTATAGCCTATTCAATTGCCATAAAGCAATTTCACAATTCCAACCGATCATTATTAGAAATATCTTATTTACAAAATGAATAT
Organism: Poecilia latipinna; assembly: GCF_001443285.1. Taxonomy (NCBI): domain Eukaryota; kingdom Metazoa; phylum Chordata; class Actinopteri; order Cyprinodontiformes; family Poeciliidae; genus Poecilia; species Poecilia latipinna. The sequence goes on from NW_015112913.1 coordinate 200,197, forward strand.
ACCTTGTGCCTCTATCAAGGGGGTCACGGATAAGATACATTTTTATATCACTGTTGCACTGATCTCCCATTCCTTCTGTTGCCAAGCTGCCGCTGCACAACAAAAACACTGGAGTCCTCTCCTCAAAATAAAAGCATTAAACCAAATGCCGGAAGTCAACCTTATACTACACAAAACAAAATGAAATAAAGGCAACAAGTATGGAATACAACAAATAAGGAGCTTAACCTGGGGTTGTTTACATAATACATGCCATTTATTTCTTTAAATGGATACAGATGGCCAATATTTTTCCTGGAATATAGTGGAACAAATTTCACACCTTGAAAGTCGCCATTATAAAAAGTTTTCTAATGGACTCAGAGTCTAACTCAAGCCTGACTTAACTCAGGAAATTGATATTTCTTGAGTTACGATAATTAAATGTTATGATCAGTGTTAGTTTGCATGGTGCACAGGTGAATCAGTTCAACGGAGCAAAGACTCTCTGCTGCCAGGGCGACTGCTGCAGCAGCGCCAGTAGAGCAACAGTAGCCCAAACAGTGGTCCTGATGGGGCCACTGTTGTTTCCTGTCTTATTTTTGTAGCTCATGGAAACAACTGCAATGCTGCCATGTTTTCTTGTTAACCATATTTCTTTCCTAAATCTGTTCTTTTTCTTTGAGCTGATTCTTCATAAACTGTGGAAAGCTAAAACCAAGCAAACTTTTTGCAATTAACAACATTCACAATGTTACATTATTGTTGACAAATAAAGAAAATATCTTCCTGAATACATGGGTCAGCCTCTTTTGCCCCATTAGCACGAATACTGCTGAGTAAAAAGAAAACATGACATTTATAATGTGCTTCTCTAGGCTGCGTTCACACTGAAGCCTGAAGTGACTCAAAACTGATTTTTGTGCCTTAATCCAACCGGTGTCTGATCTTTTCATGACAGTTTGAACACAAATCGTATTTTTTGGAAAGCGACTCAGGCTTCTTGGTTATGTGGTTCTGAATCCAATACGTATCAGATCTTTTCAGACATGACCTGAAAAGAATTAGACCAGAGAATACTTACTTATACTTATTTAGCCTGAACTGGAGTATCTAGTTTGTATACTTTGGATCAACATTATTAGATTATTTTTCTTCTTTTTCTCTTTAATTTGGTTTGTTATTTTGTTTGTATTTCCTTTTAATTCATGTAAAACACTTTGAACTGCCTTGTTGCTGAAAATGTGTTTTATAAATAAAATTACCTTAACTTACCTCTTCCATAGTTTTAAATTAATTTAGGCTTTGGCCAGCAAGGATACTATTGATTACAAATTAAAGTGACTTTTCTTGTTAGATATCAGGCACTGAGACATTTGTACACAGGTGACATTAACTTTCTAATGACCTTTCCAGCTTTCCAAAGACGGCCAGGATTAGAATGAGAGTCTTCAGTTTTCTTCTTGAACATTATGATGGTTCAACGCTCCCATCATATCTATACCTGCATAATTGTTTGAACAGATGAACGCGGCTCTTTCAAGTAGCAGTTAGTTGTTCCCAAGGATGAACCAGACTTATGCAGCTGCACATTTCTCTTCCTGATACTTTGACTGATTTCTTCAGAACTTCTCATCGCGTCAAACAAGAAAACTTTGTGTTTTAGATGTGGCCTTTAAATAAATTCACAGGTGCGGCTCCAATTAACTCAAATGTGTCAGTCAATCAACCTGAAGTTTGTGGAAGGAAATGTTTGACCCAAGTAAGAGAAAGTTATGTGTGATACTGACCAAATGTATGTAAACTTTTGAGTAGGAGGAAAGTTACAAAACAATTTCTAAAAACTGTTTTCGCCAAGTTTTTTCATTTAGCAAATAGAAATAACTTTAGTATTTCAAACTGACCTAAAACAAGAGAGATTTTGTCTGATTTAACTTCAGATGTGATAAAAAAAAAGTTATCTTTTTATCTGTTTTATGTAAATATCTGGTTCTAACTTTACGTGTTATGTTATTAAAAATTGAAAACCATTTCCTGCATATGAAAATGGTTTTCCACATGGGGGAAATAAGGTGAAAACCCCCTGTGTACAAATGTCATATGCAGGAAACCATTTCCACCATATGGAAATGTTAGTATGCATAATGTTGACAGCATAAGATGACACCTGTTAAAAAGATGTTTCTTTTAAAATGTTCTAAAGCAATGCAATGTGAAAGGGTGTGTTTAGGAATTAACACCCTTTCTGTGTTTTTTGCTAGGGCCCAAAATGTTTTCTTAAGCTATTATTAAAAATGAAGTAATATTTGTATTGCAAAATTTTTATTTTTGATACATGTTTGGATTTCCTCTGAATGTTCACAATAAATGTTTACACAAAAACAATGATGCAATTTGTTTCCAGTGCTTTATTTAAATTATGAACTGTATTTGCAGGACTTTTTAGTAATTTGATTTTTCCACAGCTGTGAAATGTGATTTAACTGTTGTGCATGTTGACTTTTGCATTTTGCTAAATCAATCCAACGCATCAGAACTTCAACAGAGAAATGTTGTCATAGGAACGTTTATTTCCCTGCTTCATTTCTAATACATTAGACAAATGCAAAATTACAGCATTAGAAATATGTCTAAAAATGTTGCAATACTAAATAGATTTCCTTGTGAAAAACCAAAAGAAGAAACAGTCTAGTTATGACAGTAAACAATGCAAGTAAAAACATCCACCCCAGAAGCATGTTATTGGGTTTCAAACTAAGCAAAAAAAATTGAAAGGCAAAAAATAAAAAAACTCCTTATTTTCAAGTTTAACAGTTAGAATGCATGGTAATGTCTGGTAATAAACAACCAGCTTAGTTTAAGACTTGGAACCCTAACATGGCAGGCTCTTTCCAGTCAATACTCACAGTAATGCTCTAATGGCTTCTCTCAGTAGCATGTACAGTTTCACAGAACCGTATGGATCTGATGGCGTCATCAGGCCAGACTCTGCCATTAAAACATTGCAAATGTCATTTACAGNTAAACAAACTATGATCTGTGGCACACATCTGCAGTGTTTACACTTTATGTTGGTGAAGTTGTATCACTGCAGGATACCATATGGGGTCAGACTACTGGGAGAGCAGACGGAAAACACTAATTGCAAAGAGCATCCTGCACACCTTTCCATTGTTTCGCACGATTCCAGAGTAATCAGCGAATGGATCCAAATCAAGTAATCAAAGGAAGTTTTTGCTTTCAGAGACAATGCTTAAACTACAAAAAAAAGTTCCACTACAAGTATTTAATGACTTAGAAAATAACTTTAGAGATTATTCTTCTTATCAAATGTGTAGGGATAAAGTCTCAGATGGGCACATAATGTACACAGATAAATACGTTAATAAGTCTGTTTCATTATAGCTCTTTTTGTCTATAAAAAGAATAATGAAGTAGTTTCATCATAGTTCTTTTTGTCCCGCACTGTGGAAGTTGATCTTGACCAAAAGACCCTAAATACCTTCTTCGACCACATTACAAGTCAAGTTCTGTTTTCCTCAAACAAAGCTTATTATACAAATTCATCAGAGTATGCTTCTAGAGAAAACAAAGAGTTCCAAGTTCTAGTGTTTCAAATATAAAAAGCAATTTGTCTTTTTTAGGATAGATGCATGCATGGATGAAAACATAAATGGAAACCTCTGTTCTTAGGTTGCTAATTAGAACAAAATAATAAAATAATTCTATGAAAATTACATTTAAAAATGCACCGATTAGACGATTTTGTAAAGCTCTGACCTGCTGGTCCCCATTTTGTTCGATTCTGATTTCACTTTAAAACCCATAGTATAAGAAGATGTAAGAACAAGATCAAATACTTTTTTCTAGCCGTCCTGCTCTGTGCTGTGAGTAATAAATGATGTTATTATTTAGATAAAGGGCAGAAACAGTTGCTGTTAAACAGGATATTGGACAATGTGATTATAGAGATTAGATTTTACACTTCACTATCCCAATATTTGCATATGGCAGTTTCTGTATAGCCTCAAGAGTAGTACAAAAGTAGGCTTCTGATTAGCAAAATAACAGTGGATGAGAATTTTGACAATATTATTTGAGTATGCAAGTTTTTTTACTAAGGTAATGCAGAACGATAACGAAATATACTTGCAAGTTGGAAGTAATTTTGTTGTTATGTCTTCTGACATTTAGAGTGCAAATATTATTGAAAATGATCTTTTTGCTATTTAGGTTTGTTTTTGAAGAGGATCTCAAGACCCAAGGCTTGTTGATTGACAGAACCCTGTGGAGTACCACTCCAAACTTGGAAACGATCTCGATAGGGAATGAAGATCCTTAACTAATATTTCCAAGGAGCATGTTTCATGATAAAGCTCAAAAAGGTTACAGTATATCTGCCTTGCTCAACTCTATTAAGTCTTCCTGTTATCTACTGCTATCAAGCTCTCTTGCAGCCTGAATGTTATGCAGACATGTCTTGACATTTAGACAATATTCTCTTTTAAATAGCTTCTGACATCTCTATGCTTCCTTTGAGCCTCCTTCACAAAGTAACAACAGACGAGTATTGTTGTTACTATGAGTGGGCAGCAGTCATTTATGATGTTCTCACTGATGGGTAAAATATCAAATCCTTAAGTTTCTGATGGCCCGGTCGCCAGTCAGGCCTGATCAAGCTGAAAATTGTCGTATTCCGGTCACCAATGATCTCCAGCTACATCTCCAGTTAAATTGAGGTTTGAATTTACCAAAATTAACGTTTCATAATTTTAAATACCATATTTTGGGAAACGGTTAGCTGTTGATCACAAAAAAAGATAAAACTGTAGATATTTTCAACACTTCTTGTATTAATATAAGAGCTTCCCCAGCCTCACATATTATCTTTTCACTCAGGACACTGGTTGCTCATCACCAGTATCACTGTGTCACTTCAGCCTCCGCATTCTGTCACTCAGAAGTTGCTAATAGCCTGTATTCAGCAGCAGCCTGTCTGCAGTCTCCTTCTGTATACAGCTTTAATAAAGCACAGCATCTTATGCTATACAGCAGGGCTAAAAGATACAGAAAATGAGATGGGAATGGGGAATTGTCATCTTAAGGACTACATAATACTCTCAGAGGTTTAAGCTTACCCACCCAGCATTCAACTCCCCCGGGAAGCACATCGGGGTGGATGTAACATGAGAGCAGGGGTGATGGGAGAGCAGCGATAAGAAACAGACTGACAACACCTCTCCCTGATACCGAGGCTAAAGAGGTGAGATGTGATCGCTAATTGGTGAGCCAGGGCAGCTTTGATGTAGTGCAGAAGGTTACTGCTCTTTGAGGCCAACAGCCTAAATATTTCTGGACAACTTTTATGGTGTTAGCTTGCAGGGATCCCAAGATGTTTATCATTCTGGGATCCCATTTATTTATTTATTTATTTATTTATTTTAGATTGTAGCATTAGAAAGAAAGAAAGAAAGAAAAAAAAAAAAAAACATTTGTGAAATATGATGTAATTATCTACCATTTACATTGACTTAGCTTTAAAAGTCTTTGTATACTTTTTTTTTAAATGTATTATTTCACGTTTTCTTACCATATTTTAGATTTTAGACAGATTCTTACATTTGGAAGGTGCTGGAGGGATGAGATGAGAGGGTTAAAAGTTATCAAAATAAATAGTTGATAAAAATGGTGTGGAAGTGGCGCTACATCTATTTTTCATGTTATTTTATGTAAATGCTCTCAAATACCAAATACATGAGTGTTGAATGAGAGCCAAGCACTCAGTCTAACAACTTGCCCCGATTTTGGTCCATAAACACGTCAACCCATGACTCTGAGTTTTGAGTTGGTTGAATTATAAGCCCACCAAGAACACTGGGTGGGCTGTATCCTCACTGTGACCTACAAGGGTGTACCCAGATAGAAAACCTATCTGGACCTCCATTAGGCTCTTCATGGAGGGCCACCATGGACAAAACCTTATAGGACCCATATTGTTTGTCCTCCTTTATCCCATATGGGGCCCACCTAGGTATGCTGGCTGGGTTGTAATCACTGTTGCCATGCAGCAAGGGGAGTCTGAGTCTGAATCCCAGCCTGAGGTCCTTATTGCATCCCAGTTTGTGGTTCTTGAGTGTCTATAATTCACAGTGATATTAGCATATTATCTGTTTTTACAAGAATGTTTTATAGCTTGTATTAACTTCCAGAATGGATAATTGAAATAAAAGTAGGTTTTAGAAAATACTTTGTGTCATTCGGAATGTCTTCTTAAGAGAGGGGGAAAAAAAAAAAAAGATTAAAATCATAAATCATAAGACAGATTTGAAAAAGTTGGGAGATTTTTATTTTTAAACAATGTCACCCAGCCGTGATAATCTGCAACCTGGCCCCATTGTACCGGTTCTGCTGCTCAAAGGCCGCTGCTGTTGAGCAGCAGCCTCCCATGACTCTGCATGAATAAGCGGGTTAAAACAACACGTCGATGAATGATTAAAAAAAAGGGCAAATTGGAGGCAAAATTACAATATAAATTAAAACTTTAATTTTAATTCATGTGACATTACATGATTAAAGTTTAATTTACTGGCATAGTAATTGAGTTATTTACTTATTTCTGTATTTATTCACACTTACGGCAGGCTTTGTCCTCCTCATAGAAATGTTTGTTGTTGATGCAAATAAAAAAAGAGGCATTATAAAGCCTTCTTTTTGTCCTTTTTATCATATGCTTTTATCATTCCCCCTGTCGTCAAAATATTAAGATGGTCAGAGGGTCTATCCTCTTGTGCAAAAGTGGTAATAAAGATAGATTTTGTTACGGAGAAAAATTAAGCTATCTGGGAAGTAAAAATGATGATCATAATTATCCTCTATAATACAGCAGGAACCTCCATTAGGCTCTGCTGAATATTGTTAATTAAATAACCTAATGAACGAGTTGCCTCAAGGCCGATGGAAATGTGAGTTAGAAGATCACTTAAAACGGTCAAAAAATTAGATGAACTGATGCACATAATCTAATTGTCAAAGTTGTATCACACAGACAGACATGACAATTTATTTTTTTTATTCTTGTTTTTCCTGATACACTTGATCATTTTTGGACAGTTAGACATTCCGGGTCCTATCCCTAATCTGTAAAACTTAAAACTAAAAGAAATTCAGGCTAAAATTATTGACATCCTTTGCAAAACTCCTAATTATGGGTGCATCAGATCTGACAACCTGAGACACAAACAATGTCAGAAGTTACACCAACGCTTATTCAACTGCTGCTCTCCCACAAAAGCCCCGTCTCCTTACTCTTTTTGCGATCAACAATGGGCCTAAGCATGCATATCTCTGTCAGCGAAGCTGATGCAACATAAACTCAAAATCTAAGGCTTTAATAAATAGACAGAAACAATCGGGTCACAAGCAGATCAAAAGTGGAAACAATGTGAGATTAGCCATCAAAATGAAAAAGACTTTCCTGTTTCATTTTAATATCTGTTAAAATATGGAAAACAAACTTTAACAAGTTTTATTTTTACTGCTGTAAATTTGCTTTTTTATCCCAATTTTGTAGGGCAGCATTATTATAGTAAATCATAAAATAATTGTGTGCGGCATAGTGATAATCACCATGAACAAATGTGATTTTATGTCTTCAGTGTGCACTGAGCATGTGCAACAAATCACAGAGCAGACAGTTTCCTTGGCAGGGGGGACTCATTTAAGTACGCAGCAGCAACGTTTTCATAGATGCAGAACTAGAATAGGGCTGGCATGAGAACGAAACCACTGTACTGTAAAATCAGAAGGAAGTGTGTGTGTGTGTGTGCGCGTGTGTTTGACTGGTGGGATAAACAGAATGTTGCAGCCTGCTTCGGGCTCCTGTCTGAACATGTTTTGCTCACATACGATGGTATGAGCATGAAACATTTGTGCTATTTGATATCAGAACTCCACAAGCTGAAGTCCTCTTTGTAAAATTGGCATGATTAACTGTAGGTCATAAAAGCAATAAAGAATTTAATTCCATTTACCATTACTGTGCTTATCATACCTAAATTTATACAGATCCATAATTACACCATAACTATAGGATATATGTTTTTTCCCGTTAAGAAAAACTGTTGTTGAAATAACGCATGTCGGCACAATGCACGATACCAGGAAGGTTCCATTGCAACAGGTATGTGTGATCACAATGATAGAAATTATATCCCCTGATTGATTAGCCTCAACATCAGATACATTAAGTACATTATTTGGTAAGGTTTTTATATATTGTTCAGAATTAAGAACTAAAAACTGAGTACATCAATTCATGTTTAAAGAGGGGCAGGTTGCAGGACAGTGTTTCTTACCAACACCTGATTATCTGATCAACAGCAGACAATATCACCAATATAATGCTAAGATGGAAAGACATCAGCAAGGAGCTTTAGAGAAGTCATGTTTGCCAAACAATCTGGGAATGATTAAAAAGCAAATTTTAGAAAGTAACAATGTTACAGTGAGAAACATTACTTATAAGTCAGCCGGTCTTCCTAAGACAGAACTTCTCAGCTTATTAACCCAAATATATCTGGCTGCGTAAGGCAATGAGAATTTCCAAATAACCAAAAAGTTTTATTTCAGACTTCACAGACCTCAGTTAGAATGTCAGATGTTAAAGTTCATTACTGCACACTAAGAAAAAAGGGTTTTTTAGAACCATGATAAACCCTTTTCTCTCACAAACTATGATGTTAGTATGACTATCAGGCTTGCACACATGCATTTGAAAAAGCTAAAAGCATATTGAACAATGGATTTTGGAAAGATGAGACCAAAGTTAAGAAGTCTGCACAGAGCATATCAGCGCAAACACCCCATACCAACTGTAACCTGTCAAGTGTAGCTGACAATGAAAGAAATCTAGGTGCCCAGTCAAAGTCAAGATGCCAACTTGAGTGAAATGCTGTGGCAGGATGTTGAGAGTTGTGCAGAAACAAATTCCCACAAGCCTTACAAAACAGCAGTGCTGAAGGGAAAAGTGGGCCAAAATTCCTTCACAACGATATTGACTGATAAAGTTATACAAAAAAAAACGACAACTTCAAGGTGGTTCTCGAAGCTGGTAAGGCTGCACACACTCCTGTTCCATTGTAGTCTGTGTGTTTTCCATTATCCTCTGACGTGCCAAATGTCTGATGCAGAAGACATTTGAGCATGCAGAAGGCAGCCATGCAACATTATTTCTCTGATGGTGAAAAAGTTACCGGTAATGAGAGTATGAGAATACCCAATATTAAAAAATAAATAAAATACAGTAAACTCATATGTGTGAAATTTTAGATTTGAATGTGAGCATGTGGATATTTATGAGAAAGAGCTGCCGTTGCAAAGGCAATGGCAGCTCTTAAATACCACCAGAGGACAAGCCTGGAGGTAATCAGACCCCAGATCTGAGGTTAAGGCCACATTCAGAAGCAACCAGAAACAGCAACAGGAGATTCACAGAGCAAGGAGGGAGAGAGAGAGAGAGAGAGAGAGCAGGAGACCACAAGAATCAAAGTGCCGTGCTTGCCTGATGATGCATGGGGGACAGAGGGAGTGAATGAATGAGTTTGTGATGTTGCTGCACATTCCCCCGGCCCCACGTGCTCACTTTTCTCCTTCTTTTCTTTCTCCATTCTTCCCTTCCCTTTTGTTTTGTTTAAAATTTAACAAGGCCTGGAACAGCGGAGGGCTGAGACGGGCATCCGGGGTGTTCTGGCACAGCTTTGTGTCACATGCAGGGGCCATGTGAACAAAGTGGCACTGAGGGAGAAGTGGAGGGAGGGGGCGAGGGCAGCGGGGGTTTCAGAGGGGGGTGTAAGAGTAAAAGGGAGTGACAGTGAGAAAACTAAAGAGCAAACGCTTTCAACCAGATGGACAAGCAGTAAGCAATGCAAGAAAAGAAAAATTTAAATAATTAAAAAAAAAAAAAAAAACAAGCTGCAGTTGGAGTTGGAAGCTGGGCCATGCAAGACAAGCTTGTGCAAGGAAAAGCACGTGATGACGGAAAGTGACAGGATACTTCCTGGTACAACAGGTGCCTGTCAGTTTTTTTCCAGAACTTGGGTAATTATCAAACTGCTCCCACAGGAGACAATTCCCACGTTAATGATTGAGAAACAGCAGGAGTGTTTTCTTCCCAGTATATTTTGGAGGAAACTTACTTCTCCAGAATTCAGACGCACTGAGGTAACACTGGTGCCATTTAATGCAGTATAGCAGCCTCTTACCTTGTTTTCATAAATTTAGTGTTTTAAAAGTCTTTAAATTTACAGACTGACTTACAAAGTTTTAGAAAAGGGATACTTTAATGACAAACTGTTAAACCTTCAAAAGGCTGACTGTTTTTTTTTTCTAATAATAACAAGCTGATACAAAATATAAATGTTATAATATGATCTGTTACCTGATGAATCCAAGCATGTAATTTATGCAAGTTATAAGTTATGGAAGCGTTACAGAAGAGTCAAAGGCCACTTTTTGACTCTCAAATGTGACCAAATAATAATAATAATATTTTATTACAATTCTAATGTCAAATAATAACCGGTAAGTCTGGGTTCATAATAACAACCACAAGCGTATCACTCATAGCTTTAAGCAGCTGCTTCATGGTCTTGCAGAACATGTTTTATAAAAGAACTATTTTTGAATGCAGAGCGTTTCCTGTTATCACCTCTGCCTTCCCCCACATTTTAGTGGATATTAAGAAATCCTCTATTGAGAGTTAATCAAAAAACTAACGTTGCACATTAAAGGTGAGGAAAATAGAATGACGTGGATTTATCTGTCAAATGCAAAGTGAGCTGAAGTCCTCTGCAGCTGTAATATATGTAAATGTGCATGTGGCTGTATCACGGCAGCTCCTTTTAAGCCTTTTATCTTAGACTCACTTGCCAATGAGGAAGCATTAGACTTGTACTTCAGCATTTTCGGAGAAGTACAGATGAACTTTAAACTAGGTCAGTTCATACCAACAACTATGTCCTCTTTTATTAGGAACATAGCCCAAGCTCCACCCAAACAGTTTATCTTGTTGTATCCTGATGATGCAAACATAAAGTTGGCATCAGTCTCCTCACACTTCAGTAACAATCATTGTTTGCTCAATCGAACTAACGTCTTTTTTTCCTGACAGGTCTTTTTTTATTTTTTGGCTCTGATGGCTAAATATTTAATTTAGCAGACGAAACCCTGCGAATACAGTTGTTGTCTTTTTGTTTTTTTGCGTTTGCTCACGGAACGTTAGATAAAATGAAATGCTAAGAAGCAACAGCGCAAAAACCCCTCTCTCGAGACCCTGGCTTTGTACAACAAATCAGCATAAGCACCAGTGGAGTGGTGGTATTTAAAAACCTCCCATCCAGGAACTGACACACTTCTGTCCTGTACACTAGCAGGCATGCGGGCCTCGTGTTCCCTAATCGGGATTTTTGGGCCTCTTTAATGCAGAGAGGTGCAGATGTTGTCTGTTATTAGGCTGTGCTGTTGCTGATCAAAGCCGCGGATAGTGAGCCCCTGCTGGCGTGGCTCTAATCCTCCCTCATGCATGCAGTCCAAACTGCGGCTGGTGCTCAGGTCGAGAACAGTCGGTCTTCCCCATGGAGGGATCCTTTTCAATGCCTTTGCTGATGGGCAACAACAAGTTCAACCATGTGAGGATTTTGGGGAGCAGTTGGCAAGGGCAGCTTGGAAGACAGCTGAGAGGTCAGGATTCTCCCACAAGGCCAAAGAAGCCGCTTTACTTACAGCTAATTTTCCTAGATCTATGTCTAAGAGGTGCCTGCTTAGCCTGACATTGTTTAGCCTAGATTTGGTTGCTAAGAGCAAAGCGAGGAGGACTTTAGTTAAATCATTTCCCCTTCTGTTTCTGCCAACTTCCCTGCCCCAAATACAGCTATGCATTCTGTTAATGTATTTCTCCTTAAATGGGAAGAAGAAAATATGGGGACTAGGCGCTGGCCAATTACCGTTTCAAAGGTATACCAAGATAAAAAGAAGTTAGGATTTCAAGACAGCTGTGACTTTCCATCCCTTATAGTTTAAAGTCAATTTAATGATGTGTGACTTTGTGGAGAATTTAGCAACGTAGGGCTGCTTCTTCCCACCTGTTAATGCACACTGCTGGTCAGCTGGCTGAGGGAACGCTGCACTTATCCCTTGCTTGCAGGAAAGACAAATTTGCTTGTTTGGAAAAGTGTTGCAAAAAATAGATAATCTTAACTAAAACACCATCACCCATCACTCTTGTTGATGTAAATAGCCATAGAGGCATTTTTTAAATAAAATGAGGAACTTGAAACTTTTTCACAAAACTTTTTCTTTCTTTTTTTTTTTTTTTTTAGAGGAAAACAACTTATACAGAAAGAGCAATTAACCTGCAAGCACTTCAGCTTTATATATGAGCAAGAATCTTATTCCGACAAGCCACATGCCCCGATTTTAGTAATGTGCAAGCTGAGGATGAAGCAACCTGTGAATAATGATCATCTTGAAAACTTAAATTGCCAAGAATCTCGTTATATCCCTTATTGAAGTTTCTCATGTGATGATTTTCCATGCAGGTTTGCACCACATAAACACAATATTCTGCTGGTATTGCATTAACTGGTCAAATTACTCTGCAAAGTGCAGGGACAATGCAGAAAACTTAATGTTGTGATTTGTGCATTACTGCATTGGATGCCCCTTTTTAATGGTTACCCATTTAGTCGATGTAACATTTTTGTTGTAATTAATGTACATCATATCATATGACGTAATTAATGAAATACCTCAAATCAAAAAAACTAAAAGTGACTGTAAAGAAACAGGGTGCAGGCAGGCTAACTATGCAGATATCTTGAAAAATAAATCAGCAACTATCAACTTGCTATACTTCTGTCTACTGCTACATTTAGCTTGTTTGCATTGCATTTTTATACTTCAGTCTATTTATCTAAATCAAAATAAAGAACTTACAGGAATTATAAACTCGTGGAACAATTGTATGTTATTTTAACAGTAAAATAAATGGTTGCTTTTCTTATATAATTATATATACATTTTTGTTGTACATTTTTGTGTAAGCAGACCAGGGTCATACCATCCCACACCCAAGAGACAATTTACAACCTCCTGGTACAGTAGCTGTGTTTTGTCATGTCCCTTCATGAATGCTTTTAAAGGCATTTATGAGGGCGACCAGCAGATCTTGGAATGGAAGGCAATAATATAGAGGAAAACAGAGATATGGGAAGATAAATGGAATCTGTCAGATGGTGTGAGGGAGGAGGAGATGCAAGAAAAGATAGCGAGAGGAGGGGGAGGTGGATCGATCATGAGAGAAATTGAGAGAGGGAGGAAGATTTGGTCTGAAAGTAGAGAGGGGATGGAATGTCGGCCATGAAGGCAATCTATATTAAACAAAAACAGTTCTGTTAGCTGTAACACCCAGGAGCTGAAAATGCTATCCTCTCAAAGTCTGACTCAGCTGATGCACAGATCCAGCTGAAGATTCAGCTTGATTTGAACAACTTGCACATAAAAAAAAACAAAAACAAAAAAACAGTCCTAATCCTTGTAAGGTGTTCATATTTTGGTTACACAGCCACTGTTGTCTGTATTTTACAGTTCAAATTCAACACAAAAAAGGATTTTTACATTAACATACAAAAGCATGTTCATTTCACTTCAATTCCATCAAAAGAAACAGCAATATGGTTGATCTTTTTTTTTGCTTTTTAACTTACAAAAAAAAATACTACTTGTTCATGTTTGTTTTATGACAAAAACCATATACATTTTAAAAATAAATTTCTATTCAACATGAATTCACATGTATTTCTGTAAGCCTTTATAACAAGTTATTGAATGCCAAACTTAGACATTTTCCTAACTCTAACCATTGCAAATATATTCCTAAATCCTAACCTTTACCAAAACTTTTTTTTTTCTCACTGTTCCTCAAACCTAACTAGTAGAGCGCAGTGCAATTGAACAAAATAAAGATCAGGAAAATGTCCTCAGTTTCCACGAATGACCTCCCTTTGTTGGTGAAAATGGTCCTCTATATGTAGTATACACATGCACACACACAAACCCAGAGGACCCCCACCTTCCACTTCTTCCTCCCACACACACACACACACACACACACAAGCCCACACACAAACAACAGGCCTAGAAAGAAGCACAGCATGAAGACACACACTTAAATCAGCTCTGGGTCTGGTGGACCCGAACACCCTGAAAGTAACGTAAATGTATAGGGAGGGTGTATAGTGGGTGGTCATCAATTTCTTTTTCTGATTTATGTTCTTCACTGAAAAATGACCCAAGGCCAATGAGTCTCAGTTTGAAAAATTAATTACTTTGATTTGCTTTGCTACAATAAAAAGAGAAAACAGGTCCCACAGACCTGAACATCTAACAGGGGGTAAAATACAAGAAAAAACATTTTGCTTACTTTGCTTGCTTTTTCTGAGAGAAAATGCTTCACAGTGGCTAAATGACATGAGAAATAAACTTGAGGTCTGAAACGTGTGAAATTTTATGCCATAATTATACAATGCCTGCTAAAGGCCATTTCAAAATACTTTTAGCAAGCACAATTAAAGGTATGAATTGGGGAGCCTTAATTCTGCAAATGATATTTGCAGATTCCTTCACATACAGTGGGGATAAATGATTATTCAAATCTAATAAATCTCAGAGAAAATGACACCTGAACATCAGACTTCATAATAGATTATTTCAACATACCAAAATGCAAACGAAGGAAACAAAATGAGGGGATATTAACACAATGGACAGCAGCTTTCAAAGAACAAATGGAAATGACAACAACAACAACAAAAAAAGAAGACTCTACAGCTTGTTGGGAATTTGAAAATTATTTTCATAGAAGTGCAAAAAAGTGCGAGTGTGGGAGCAATCTGGCGCGCTGACTGTACAAAAGGAGCGACGTGGCACAGACAAGACAGAGAGACTGGTTCTTCACTTAATAGCTGCCACAGAGCCTGCTGGAGAAAGCTGGGAGCTTCATTAATAAGCCTTTAAACCCTGCAGAGACGTTTTAAGTCATCACGCCACTGGCTGCTGCATCCTCAGACATTCCCAGAGGCAACAAGGCAAATATGGAGTTCACAGCTGAGATTTCAGAACGATCTGCACAAGTAAGTTTCACGACGACTGCTTTTGAAAACGACAACATGCTGTTGCTGTTTTCTTTCATTTATGAGGCCATATGCCATCTATCTCTCTCAGCTACACTGAGAAAATGTTTTTGCATTTTGAATTAGTATTGTAATCTGAACAAAGGAAACAAAATTTGTGTTTTTAAACTAAGCATCATCTTGGAGTTGCACACTTATTAAAGCTTCTAGCGATCTGCTATCGAAACATAAACTCTAAACAGGTTTCTAGTGATGAGGAAAGTCATAAGGGAGTACATGAGGCTTATTGTAAGTGTGAGGCTTCTTCTTGCTTCTTGACTTGACAGTCATTTACTGTTCAGATTCATAAAACTATTAAACTTGCAAATTAAAATAAAATGCACTTGGAGTTAACCCAGATACTCCTGGAAATGTCTGCTGAGGAATTTGGCTTGAGCTCAAAGTAATAAACTCGAGATATTGTCGGGATTTGCTGAGTAAGAAGTTCAATAACAGTGAGCCAACAAGCACTAAAATATTATTTATTTCAAGGCAAGAACATTGGCAATGAATTTTTGATGTAATAAAAAAGTAATGCACTATAAATGTTATTTTGAGAAACCAAGCTTCACAGTTATAATGGTTGAGTGCTATATATAGGTCCTAGTGCACCTATTTCTCATGAAGGAAGAATCATCATGAGCATTCCCACTGCGCATTACCGCTTTGTTCTGCAAGAATCATTTTTCATGCCAAGCTTGGTAAACAGTGACACATTGTGAAATTGCCACCAGCTTTGATACACAAAAAGTAATACCTTATATGTTTCTAGGTCAAGAAATCTACGAGGTTTTAATTACTCTTTTTAGGAAAAGCACTGTTTTCAAAATAGTTCAGAAACATTTTGTATTTAAAAATCTCATTCATGGTGGGTGAAAACACCAATCAAAGCAGTAGATACTCTCAAATCATTTTCTACTGCATGATTTTACACATATGGGCAATTAAACCGTAACTGTAAAAAAAAAAAAGAGAACAGACATCAAATCTCCAGAAAAGCCAGACTTTATATAGTTGTGAAATTGTGTACTTGTCTGGAACATAATTTGCATGAACTACTTAACTTTTAGTTTCTTTCTTTTTTTTTTAACCAATCTTTCTTATGACAGATTTTTTTTTCTTACTTCTTTCTTCTCTAATAAAGCTGACCAGGCATTACAAGAGACTCCTCTGTGGGCAGTTCTGAAAGGATCCCTCATCGGCCTGCCAAAGAGGACAGCGGCCCTTTGATCTAGTCGTCCTTCTATACATGTGTGTGCATGAGTGCGTGTGTATGAGGGGCAAAGTGTGTTTTCTCATCTGGCCTCTGCAGAATCGGTTCACTCGAAGCATGCCCTGACCTCTTCCAAGTCAAACCGATCTTTGCATTGTCCAGACAACCTGGCATAATGCACCATGGCAACTGTTCCATTTAACAGGCTCTTTATATCTTAGTACTGCAAGTCTAATCATGCGGAGTACCTCATGTGTCACTCATATTAGCACCATAACAAAGCATACTGCCTTTCTATTAAATGTATTTGTGTACCAATAAAATTTGCATTACACTGTTGTTCAGCAACTAGCTAATTATGCATGGTTTGTATGTTGGACTTCTTGTATCAAAGGTCGCTCAGCGTGAACAGCCATGCAGAGAGAGAGAGAAAAAAAAAAGGCCTCTGGAGTGACAGGGGACCGGCCTTGCTGTCAGCCGAGGTCAGTCGTATCTTCCCTATCTGTTTAGAACAACCATTCAAAACAAGCTCTACATGTGTCTGCACACTATCACTCTCATGCATCCCCGCCTCCAAAATCCCCTTCCTCCACTTCCTGCTCAGCAGACGTGCCTAACATTCTAGAGAAGCCAGCGTACATTCCTCACATGCTTCAGCTGCATAAAGAAATGGTCAACAGACATGTCACAAGGGCATCGGTCCTTCTTTCTCAAATGCAGGACAAGCTTGTGTGTCTGAGAGTCCTAGTCATTGTCCTTTCACATATGTGCTTGGAAGTTAGGTCACTTGCAGAATGAGCAGCCCGGGTTTTGAGTGGCGCTCTCGAGAGTAGGAGAGCTGGAGGCTATCTCAAGTGACCGCTGCTGAGCTGTCTCACATGGGATGTAGAGGCATTACCTTATGAAGAGCATCAAGGCATCTTTGGCCCACTGCATCGTTTGATCTCCCTACACAGGCTCATGTATGCTTCATCTGAGACATTGTTTTTAATGCACATCCCAATTAACTTCCATGAATTTTTATATAGCCAATCATGTAATGTCATCCTAACAAAATCAATCCTGCACACCAGCAAGGAAGTTTAAGAATCACCACAGGTTGTAGAGTGTGTGTGATTGCGAACTCAAAATCATGAGGCCATTTTTAGCTTACGGGAGCTCTCCATATGTCAAACTTTAGTGCCAACAATTGCTCATCAAACATCTTTACCAGACGCACATTTCAGCCACCCCTGGCTCCTCTGCCAACAATTGTAGCAATACTGGTGAAGAAAAAGGGGGCTTCCTGCGCTTTGGCGGAGCAGCACGTTAACTCAGCTTGGCAAGCAGTAAGTGTGACAGTAGTTGTGCTGGATGCCAATAGGACAGGCATTGCGCAGCATCTCAATGACTTAAACTCACAGAGTCCACAGAGGGGGTTTATGGTCCTCCCAGGCCATACCGCTCCCACCGCTATTCTCCATCCAACCACAAAGGCATTCAGGCTTTTCATTTGGATGATAATGGGCCAAAAGCCGGAAAGGGCCCCTTATGTCTGCACACCATAAGTTGTGCTGAATGCCTTTGTGGCAGTGTCATGCATGTCCATGGGAGCAAAGTGGGCTGCTTCAGGCCAACAAAGACAGTTAAAGCCGGAAGAAATGAAAAATAAATACGTTGATTGATCAAAGGAAGTTCCTGAGGCAAGGTAAATTTAGACAAGTGCTAACAACCTCTGCATCACAATCACGGCTCATTGTGACCAATGAGCAAACAAAGTCAGAGTAGGAAATATTAAATAACATCCATCCAAAGTAGAGATGCAGCAATTAGTCATCCCGGTATTGGAAATTGACAATTTCTCCCATTCCTCTGATCAGTAATCATCAAGTCAGTTACTGAACAATGTGATTTTTTATTTTTTATTTTGTGCATCCATCTCCCACCAAAAGCCAAACGTGTGTACTTTGATGCACTTTCGAGTTTTAATACAAATCAGATAAAGGTTAGGTACATAAACTTTGATGAATAAACTGTGAATCTTGTAATTCCTTCATTTCCTGTTTGATTCAAAACTCCTGCCTCCAAGAAGAAAACTGTAGCTGTAATAATCTGAATCAGAAAGTCACATTTCTACAAGAACAAACAAGAATGGAAATCAGCATTAGCTGCCAAAAACTTGATGAGTGCATCTCTAATCTAAAGTAACATAGCATGCATCTTGCCAGAGAAGCACTGTTTGTAGAGAAACAGTGCTTGAGAAATCAACAGAATGATGTGTACCTCAATTAGGCCTAGATACAGGTTAACAAGCAGTTATAAACACAGCAGAATTAATTGTCATAATAAGAATGCATTCTCAACAGGTTTTGGTGCGAGCAGAAACACAATATGTAAAAATTTACCTGCATAAAAACGTAACAGGGAACCAATTTCTGTGTTGAGTCCTTCCTCTTGAACTCTCCAAGGGTCCTTAAATCCAAGCTTAAACAGAAATTCATTCTGGATCTGCAGAGGCCTCTCATCTGGACTTAGCCTCCTCACAGCCTCACCATGCAGCTGAACATACAGTGTGGGGCTGGTATCACTACAATCTCCATTTTGGAGTGCTGTCGGCTCCTGTTTCACAGCATCTTGACCACAGTCTTGAATGCCAGGTGTAATATCTGTTGAGCAGAATCTTGACAATGAGCCGCCACTACTGCTGGGTGGCAGGCTGCCCAAACTGTGCGAGTTCAGTCTGCTGTCAGGACCCACGTTTTTCGTCATGTCATTTAAATGCCCCATGCTGCACTGCGTGTAGCTCGCAGTGACAGCTGAGATGCCATTGCTGTGGTCAATGCCTGAGCCAGACACTAGACAGTCGAGCTCCAGCTCGTCTGAGGAACTTCCATACATGTCGTGGCCCTCTGTGGCACTGTCAAACGAGGGGCTGAGGATGGATGCTTCTGTTCCCAGGATCATGTCGTCACTCAGGGAGTCTCTGTGCTCACTGAGCCGGGCCCCTGAGCTCAGGTCATCAAACGCACTGCTCTCCACATCTGAGCCAGAGTTTAATCCGTAGCTGTCCACGCCATTCCTATGCTCCGAATCGTCATCATTATGGATATCCATATTGGAGTTCAGGTCTGACAGCGAGCAGGTTATGTTATCCTGTGACTCTGATTCGGGGGTGAAAAGTTTCCCATCAACTTCCTGTTGCTTTTGCCTGTCATCTGCATTCTCCATAAGCAGCAGCCTCAATCTGTCACCGGGGTGCCCACTCACTTCTGCAGATCCTAAGGAAGTCTGCTGGTTGCACTTTCTTAGTGACCCGTCTTTCGCATGAAAGGAATCGTCATTAAATTCACACTTCACATTGCAGTTGCCATTTTGGTCAGTCTTGGAGGTATCTTTACAAAATATGCGCATCACCGAGCTCGACTTGCTGCAGAGTTTACTCAAACGGAGCGCCACCTCGCCGGCTGTGTTGTCCATAGTGCAAAGGACTGGCCTGGGATATGAGGACGTCAGCCTGTCGTGTACGTGAATGCAGCCCCGGTGTAAATCCGCTCTCACCCACTCGCGATCCGCTGGCTGCAGCTGCAGGTTCAGGCGGTGCTTCAGCAGGGTCTTCCTGTCCAGGCTCCGGGTGTGAAGGGACGCGGAGGATAGGGCCGAGCTCATCTTCGCAGTGACAGCTGAGCTGGCGGCGGTAGTTGTTGCTGCAGCTGCGGCAGAGAGGTTCCTCTTCAAGCGCCGCCGTCTCAACAGGAGGGAGCTGGAGTTACTGGACGAGCCCCGGCCATTAGACGCCACGGCCCGGTTTGACGCACTAGTCACCGGCATGGAGGCGGAATGAGATAGGCTATTCCCGTTCTTAGTCTCAACGCGGGAGGGTGCCGACCGTCTACCGCCATCATCCGCTGGAGTCCCCCGGGCGACAGACGGCCCGCCGGACTTCTTCATTAACTTGGTCGCGCCTCCATCTGACGGCGCATCCTCGGCGACAGCCTGCACACTTTCCATCTCTGTCAGAGAAAAGTACCCCCCACTCTCAATAAATAGCGGTGCGCAGTGGGTTATTCCTGAAACCCCCTACATTTAAAAGCCTTAAAATGTCCCCGACGTGATAAATGTCCGCCAAATAGGCGGCGTTGCCGAGTTATGCCCTTAGTTGTCATTCACTTCTCGCCGTCTTTTCCCCGTCGAAGTGCTCTCCGCGGTTCCAAAAAAACATTTTACCCGATTAAATTCGCTGGGAAGAGGCAGGGCGCTAAGGGGGCAGATCGGGGCGGAGACGTGACTGTACCGTGCGTCCCAAAATACAGTGCTAGAATATGAAATGAACGTCGGCAGACCTCCTACGCAAATACTGGCTGATATATATTCATGAGGAGGGCACAAGATGGGGTCGCTAACAACAACGCAGGGAATTCTGGGAAATGTGTTCGCCACAATAAGAGTTCTACTGAGGAAAAAATGCAAGAAATACGTTTCCCATAATTCCTTTGTTCTATTTCAGTTGAGCTGGGCGGTGAACTGAGGAGAGGCGTAAACATAGCTCCTATAAATGTTTGGCATTAGCCTGAGGCAGTCGTATGCTATAGTTTTCTTTACTTGTTGCGTGAACTCTGTTTGCAATGAAAATGAAAGCATAATTTGCCGACAGCGAACTGCTATCTAAGCTATTCAAAAAACGCACCCATATTTTCTAATAATTCAACAAAAACAGCCTGTTTATTTCATTGTATTGCAAATAATTGACATTCGAATCCATGGCTAAAATAAACTTGGTTGTATATCTTATTTGCGACTAGTGGTGGCGAGTGAAACTACCTCGGCACCATCTCATCAGGACGCCATTTCACAAGGCCACGGCTCAGATACGCTCTCATCTTGTTGTATTTGATGCCATCTAGTGGAGAGGATATTGTATTTTTTTTTTCTCTAAATTCAGCAAGAAAAAAGCTGAAGCACAATTTCAAAAATAGTTATTTTATTGTTTGTATTGGTGCATTTGTATAACTTGCTTAGCTGAAGAAACATGATAAAAACACCACTTTTAAGCCCGTTTTCTGTGCCACCATATAAGATTAAAAAGTACCATAGTTAATTTCAGAGTAGTTAAAAATACCCAGAGATTATTACATTTGTGCCCTTTTATTGTCTCACTGTACTATTTAACTAATGAAATTATTGTATGATTTAAAATTTTCAGGCTGGGAAATGAAAAGATCTTCCATTTGGAACACATAATTTTGACCTGTTGTAATTTGTTAGGGTTAAAGACTTACAGTTCACATAATGCTTCAATATCTTGCAGAGTGAGAGACCAGTAACTTGGCAATCTAGTTATTGCAGTGTCTTGAAACAGTATTCACACATCCCCTGAATTAAAAAAAAATGTGGCAATTTATGCTATGGATCAACACAAAGTTCTACATAATTTTGATAGAGAAGCAAAACAATTTATGTTTTTCATTCAAAACCCCCTCTGAAAGAACTTCTTCCAGACTCCTCTGTACTTAGATTCACTCATCTTGACCCTGCAGCCCTGATCAGATTCCATATCCCTGCTGAAAAGCACATTCCCTACAGCATGACACTGCCACCATCAGTTCACCATGAGCGTGTTTGCAATGGATTTAAGTGAAATGCAAATGCATGTCACAATTTCCACATCAATTGTAAAAACATAAACTAAACATTTGCACTATTTCCTCCACTTAACTATGCACTATTTCACACATACAATCTAAATGCTGTATATTGAAGTTTTAACTCAGTGGTTGCAACAAGCAAAATGCAAAAGTGGTAAAAATAATTTAGCAAAGCATTATTTATAGCAAATAGTTTAACCTCCCATTATAACATTGTTAATGTCCATAAGAAAAAGATAGTAAAGCCTTGTTTTGACACCTGATGTGTTGTAATTGTCCCCTACCACATCTCTGGAATGCCTCAGGTTTAAGTCGGTGAATAATTCTTTGAAATGCAAGCAATGTCTAATGCCAATGTGTTAATACCCTCCTTAGTTGGTAACAATTATCAATGTTTATTAATAAATATCCCAAGTTATCTTTTTTTAAGTTATTTTAGAAAAAGCCCATTTTACTCTAAAAAAATCTGACATGCCATAATACGGACACCCTTCTGATTTCAAAGATTCCTCACTTAATTTTTCCAATTAGAATCAGTAATTCACTGTTTCAAGCATTTTTACTCCTTTACTGATGCAAATATCAAATCTGGGCCATTAGGTTTATGTCACTCATCAATATTGGGATTAATTGAATATGCAATTAGTATGCAAGTTGCTTTTTGGAAATTAGCATTAGTATGCAAATAATGTATTACATATTTCAAAAGTACTCTGTCTCAAAGGAAGAAAAAAAAAGTACATTCAAATGCCTAAAAGTCAAGACTTTTAAATATGTTAAAATGACAAGTCAAACTATTTAAGTGCATTCAGAAATAGAATTTTATTGGCATGATGTGTTCCTTACATGGTATTCTGCATTTCAGGAATTAAAAAACAAAAACAAAAAAGACTACTTTGAGTCACACCGCCAACTTGTTAAAGGAAACCGATTATTGCTGATATCATGTTCCTTGATTCCAGCAAAATGCCAAACCTCATGCTTGATCCACTGGCTCTGGTCGTGTTATAGCAATTTCAAAATACTGCATGTTCATTTCTATAACGCTCCATTTTTCTGAATCTGCGAATATTTTTTCTTTTAAAAAGGGGACCAACTACAGTTCTGCAAAAAGTGAATTCAACATAAAACACCGCATGTGTGTGTAAGAAGAGATGGCCTAATCCAATCAGGATTGTTTTCCACTAAGTGGTATGGATAAGAGTGATGACTGGAACAACACCCCTTTTCTGGCATATAAAACACATGCAGAACAAAGAAATGTAATGTTTTTCATCCCCAGATGCCATCAGTTCACCCAACACTGCTTAGGTTTTTAAAATAATACAGAACCCATGTTCCTTTACAGAGATGAATCACAATAGGAACAGCTTCTAATCTCTGCAGCTGATGAAAATTTCTTTTGCAACTTTTAAAGTAATACAGCATAAAAAAATAAAAATAAAAAAAATAAGCAAAAAGCATAAGTCTTGAAATACTGGCATAGGGATCAGTTATCAGAAAAAAACAAAAAACTTACAAATTTGAAAAAAATAAAATAAAATAAAATAAAATGAGCTGAACTCTTAACAGTACATAAGCAGTAAAAGGTCTTCAAAATAGTCACTCAGAACAGGATAAAGTCAGAGCCCGTTAAATACAGTGTGCATCACAAGCCATGACACTTTCATTGCACCTTGTCCGAACGTGTTGGTAAAGCTATCCAGGCAGATTTTACGTGGTCCTTTAAGGAAAAATGGCTCTGCAAAAACTCTGAAGCAAACATCCATATAAAACAAACTGGTAGACCCTGAAGACAGAAGCGTGTCTGCACAGAAAAAAAAAACAAAAAACATACAAATGGTGGGGGGAGAATTCATCTGAACCTCCTCTCTACAAAGGGTATTGCTTTGTTAAAAGCTTCAGGGACATACCGTGAGTATAAAATTAAAGTGTATATTACAGTGCACATTTCGAGCCAAGAATAAACATATATAAGCAAACACACGTAAAAATAATAATAATAAAAGAGAAATGTGGCAAGCGATCACTTAATACTCTCTTCAAAGCGCTGGAATGCATACAGACATTTAAATTAGGTGTTCATGGCTGAAGTGCTTCTATTAAAAACATTAAAATTGACCAACTTAAAAAAAAAAAAAAAAAAAAAAAGATTGTACACTAAAAATCAGAAAATTTCTGTGAGCTGCAAATTTAACTGTAAAATGCATAAGACATTAATAAAAGTCATCTAAACATAATTTTTTTTTAAATTCCTTAAATTTAACCTTCCTTCTTCAGTATCAACAAAATATACATCTGGAGAGAGTCTGGCAATTGTCCAGACTCTCAAATTCACAGTTAGCAATTAGATGTCAGCATTGCTGGTTACAGTTAGAATTGCACATACAGAGGACCGGGATCAGGACTACATTGGACTCACATAACTCCAGAGGGCGCTGTAGTCTGGGAAAAGCAGAAAGAAAAAAAAAAGAAAAAACAAAAAAAAAAAATTGCACATGATTCTAATGCTGGAGGCTTTTCCTCCTTTATGTTTCTTTCTAAAATCCCAGCAGGAACAGTAAAGATGGAGTCTCTTCTCACTTAATCAGCTTGGAACAATTAACTCTCCATCCTCACTCAGGATT
Organism: Poecilia latipinna; assembly: GCF_001443285.1. Lineage (NCBI taxonomy): Eukaryota > Metazoa > Chordata > Actinopteri > Cyprinodontiformes > Poeciliidae > Poecilia > Poecilia latipinna. The sequence continues at coordinate 224,861 of NW_015112913.1, forward strand.
GTCCACAAGAGCTAAAAAGAGTTCATAGTGACAGCCTAATGGAGAGGAGGGGATTAAAAACATGTCCACTGAGACAAGTCCACTGGTGTTGTGGTGGTGTTGAACCCAAGTAGGTTTTGCTGCATGTGTCAATCAACTGCAAACAAGGACTCTTCGGCTGTCCAGTCTCCACACCACTGAGCGCCAGCCGGAGAGCTCAGCGGAGAGGTTTAAGAGACAGTTGAATGAGCCCCTTACAGGGGCAATGTGCATTACCTAGAGTTGTTTTGTGCTACTATAAGGGACTGAACAGTGGCTGTCAGCATCTTGTTGTGCAGCGCTGACTCAGATGTGTAAATCCTGAAAAGGCATTTCAGAATACATGGCCTTATTGAAGAGACGGGCACCGTTTTACTGTCCAGCACTTAAGGTTCTCCAGAGGAGCAAACTGGATTGCTTGAGACAGTTGTGGTCTACTAAGGTCTGTGAAACCTGTAAAAAAAAACAAAAACAAATAAAAAAAATGTTTTAGCTGTATTATTAAAACTATGCTCAAATTCATTACCCAATAAACGACAAACATCAACACAAAGCAGAAAAAGTGAATAAGTGAAGTGGTTGCAAGTCCAGTTAAAGTGGACGGAGAACATCAGTTAACAGGAAGTCTTGACAGCTTATCGGATTTAGGACTGGACTTTAACTGGGCACCTTTGTAACACTTTATCCTTTGATCTAATCCATTCCATTGTTGCTCTAGTCTTCTGTTAGAGGCAGCAAAAGACCACAGCCATATACGTTTTCTTCCAAGGTTGCCCTGCATTTATCTTCAGCCATCTCCCAGTCGTCTTTATTTGGCTTTTCTGTCCCTGCTGAAATAATAATAAAAAATAAAAAAAAGCGTCCCTGTAGACAGGCTCAGATCTGGTTGGTCTCGTCTGATAAGCACAACATTTTCCACATTTTCTGTATCCCCTACATGGATTGTGGTAATCTGCTTCCTTCTTACCACTCTTCCAAAAAGGTCAGATTTGTGAAGTTCAAACAGATTCTCCCATCCGAGCTATAGATCTGCAAGGGCCCTCCAGACTAACCCTCTGATTAATGCCCTCCTTGACTGGGCAGCAGGTTTTGGTGGACAGCTACAACTTGGTGGGTTTGCAGTAGGGATCCAATCTTTCCATTTTCAGACAATGGAACAAACATGGCTGTGTGAGACATCCAAAGCTTATTAGATGGTTTTGTAACCAAATCCAGCATCAAACAGCCTTACAAACTCCAACACACCTTCACAAAATACTATACTGAGATTACATTACACACAAGTAATGTACCTCTGCAAGATACTGTAACAATAGGGGTACAATAATTTAAGGAAAGTCGGATGCAAAATTAATTTCTCCAATTACCTGGTTAAATGACGACTTGACTCATGGACTTCCATCTCGTTGCTCTTAAAATCATTGAGTTCTTTCCTGATTGCTGCCTGTAGACATGAAACAAGATTCAGAAAAGTAGCAACAGCTTTTCAGAAAAAAAAACAAAAACAAAAACAAAAGAAAAAAAAAAACAACAACCCTGCAGTCTCTAAGCCATGTACTCCAACACTTTTTTGTGCACTTCATGCATTATTTATACTTCACTCAAGGCCATGAACAATTCCACTGAGTTCACCTTCCACACCATAAGACCCGCATATTTTCCCTCTGCAGACAATCATGAGCCCTAATATGATAAGCAGTCCTCTTCTGGTCCAATTATGCCTCTATGAATAAATTTAGGAAATTCAACATGCCTAAAAAACATCCTTTACAATAGCCACGACAATTCATTCACACACACGATTCATTGGCATGTCATGTTCTCTCTCCTTTCCTATTTTTAACAGTGGCTAAGACAAATGGGCCTCAGTGTTATATAATAAGTATAGGTTTGTTAAACAGTAAGTCATAGATTACTAATTACAAGTTTCTTTACACTTTGATCAACTTATACTTTGTCAATTACATTTAATAAGAATTGTTAATGGTGCCAATACATGCAGCTTTTTATAATCAATTAATATCAAATGTATTTTTTTAGTACAATTTCAGGTGCAAAATGATGGTCCTACACTATAGTCTTTTCAGTCCTACACTATATATATATATATATATATATATATATATATATATATATTTTACCCAGGGGTTTTGCATGTGGAGATGGAATCATATCTGTAAACTCAGTCAATTTTTAATTCAAGTCACCCAAACTAGAAATGCCTGTGTGTGCAGGTTTATAAAATACAGTTTACTTTTTGGTCTTATTTTGATGACTCTGAGTTCTGCTTCTAAACATCAAATTTATACTAAGGAATTGTGGTTCTTAGACAAAGGCATAAAAGCAAACATCGAAGCTAGGTTTCAGCAGTAGTAGTAGTAGTAGTTCAGGAGTGGTTTCGGTATGCTTGTTAATTAGGCAAGTCACATCAGCCCTCACCCTCTGAGAAGTTTCGAACCCAGCTCACATACCGAGCACGGTGTTACTGCGTCAGGAGTCCATGTCCGCTGAATTTACTGCCTTTATGAGATGCGTCTTCAGCACCGGAAAAGTTCAGGACATAAATCGGTTTGCCAGGGGGACTTTAAATCCAATTTAAAATGTTACGTGTGACGGCAATCCAGCAAGGTGATGTTATTGCTTTACTATTTAACATGACTCAGGGGGACATCTTCAGCCTCAGGGAGCAAGTACTGAGGACAGCAGAACAAAAACGCTCTACCCAATGAAAGAAAAAGGAGAGGAAAACGTCAGCAGAACGGCACCACGGTTAGGGGTCCCGAGGCGTGGTTTATCCAATTATTCTCTTATGTAAGGGACTTGGTTGCGTAATAAAAATGCTGATTCCCTATGATGTTCTTGAGAGTTCCTCAGGTGTGACCTGGGGTGCTCTGAGTCACGAGTCAGCAAACTGAAAGACGGTAGAAGATGAGCTCAGCACAAGTCTGGCTCTCATTAAAAGTCAGCGGCGTAGATCGGTGGACAGTCAGCAGCAGCACCGCTTCAGGATGTTTACTCGCAATTTGAAACAAAACAGCTGAAGTGGAACATGACGCTACAAGACAGAAGAAACACCAAATCTAGCTGAGTCATGGTTCGCCCGTGTCAGGGGTTACGTCATGTGAAGCAGCCATGAGGAAGCTCAACGTCAATTTGAACAGACAATGAAATTTAGGTAAAAAAAAAAAATAAATAAAGATTACATCAGTTTAATTAAAATAGTCAAAGTAGTACTAGCCTTATCAGCTGCCGTGAGTCGGGTCCAGGGTTTGTCGGCTCGCCGGTCATAGTCCTGGGCGTCCGAGACCTCTACATAGTCACTGAATCTGATAAGAATTTTGGCTTGTCTCAGCTCCTCTACAGTGGGCCTCTGGCTCAACTGGAAGAGGAGGGAAAAAAAAAAAAAAAACATGTTATGAAACAGAAAAAAAACGTAAATCTGTTGGATTAGATGGACCTCAAGACTTTTTATATAATCAAGCACACAAAAGGAAGACTTGCAAATTAGGTGCTTTCCATGTAAACATATTGGAGAACAGTTCTGGATCACAGAGCTACAAGTCATGGTATCTGGACAAGAGCTTCAAATTTTAGATCCTGTGCATCATCTTTAGAAAACATCCATTTGAAAAGCTCTCTAATCATCTTAAACAATCAGGTATTTAAGAAATATAATTTGGTTAATAAAAGATTGGGATACTTCAGCGAAAGCAGATGATGCTTCATTTATAAACCAATAAACTTGTAAAAAATTACATTATAAACATTGCAACATTTACAGTATTCTTCAGCATGGTAATCAACATCTTTTACCAGAGAAATAATGGCCGCTTGTGGTCCATTACTGTACTCAAACCGATATAAAAATGCATCTTGCCGTTCAAAAGTCTGCAAATAATAACACACTTCACTGAAAAGATTTATCCAAGTCAACTTAAACTTTCAAAATGATCATCCTAAGAATTCAGCCCCAAGATTCCCAGAAGTTTTAATGCAGAACAGGAACCTGTGTTTTTAGAAATCAGGTTTCTGGTGAAATCCCCTTCAGAATAAGGCATTAATTATTATTTTTTTTTATTATTTAGAATTAATTTAGAATATTAGAACTACATGCTGACTAAGGTAACAAGAAGAACTCTAACTCAAAGGGAAATATCAGCCTCAAGTTTAGCCGTTTTTCCAACTAAAGAATCTGTGTACTTTTATGACCGTGACAAATTCTCAATAGTATTTAGAACCTGAACTGCGACTGGTCCATTCTAACAGATATGCATAATAATTTGATCAAAACCATTTCAGTTTATTTCTGACTGCATGTTTTCAGTTGTTGTCCCGCTGGCAGCTGAACATCTGCCCCAGTCTCAGGTCTTTTTGCAGTCCTTAAAGCGTTGTCTTTCAAGACTGGCCTGTGTTTACCTCCTGCCATGTTCCAATTAATCCTGACCAGCTTCCCCGTCTCTACTGGGGAGGGAAAAAAAAACAGTCCCCAAATCCTTAAGGGCAGCCACCACCATGTCTCATTGCAGAGAGTTTTTCACCAAAGTACTTTGCATGCTAGTCAGACAGACTAATGTTAGTCAACTTTAAAGGATGCTGTATTTTTTTCCACTCTTACTGCTTCACTTTCCTTTCATGGTTCTGAAGGAGTAAAGTGTTCACACCACCAGTTAGGAGTGTTTTTCTTCCCAACTCTTGTTTGCAAAGAAGAATTCAGAGTTATTCTTCACTATATAATACTAAATTAACCATAAAAGTATAATTATGCTCCAGTTTAATATCTCACCGACTTAATTCAAACACTTTCTTACAGTAGATATTTCATTTATTAGATACCATGTTTGGAAACCCAAACATTTAGATTTTCTTAAAAAAAAAAAAAAAGCCAACTGATTAATATTCCTTTAACTTGGTTTTATTTAATCCATGCATATCAGCTGAACAACATTAGAAATTCTACTCCAGTGCAGTGTGTCTGCTGCTGAGCAGAAAGTGTTACTGTATAAACAACATTGAGGGGAACAACACCTCCCTATGGGGTCAAAATATTTGGACGCCAACATGCTGAAGGAGCAAGGGCAGCAAGGACACGAAGCTCTTCTGTTAAAAAGCTAAAAAAAGAAAAACACACACACATACAGACAATGCCAGCCCTGTAAAAGACTTTTTTTCAGTGTTCTAGTGTTTATTTACCCTGACCTTTCTTTTGCTCCCTTCAGTGGTTTGAACAGCAAGTGTGAGTTTGCACCTTCAGAGCTATTTTGGACTCACCTTTCGTGTCAGCCTTCGTTTTATTTCCCTCTTTTCCTCCATCTCCTCCTGCTCATTGCGAGCTGCAAAGATTGAGAAGAGTGGCAGGCTTACTTTACAGCAGGCAGATGCAAAAAAAAAAAAAAAAAAAAAGCAGGCCCTTTGTGGGATTTTAATAAAACTGTTGAAGCGATAAAAACACTATTTACACAAAGTGGCTCATTAGAATGACACTTGACTGGAAAACACTTCTTAATGTTTTAAACAGTTCAGTTATTGACCGTATTGCTGTTTGACTTGGGTTTGGGGGAGTCAATTATTGCTTTGTTCCTTTCAAGTCCTCTGTGTTTTTTACGGGGCCCCGTGGTTTTAATTTAGCGAGCGGTCCACTTTCTGCGTTTGAACTGTAGATTTTCCACCGTATCGCATGCACAAAAACCAAACACAGGAGGCAGTTACAGAAACGACAGTCAGCAAGAATCCTCCTGGAACCCTGTTTGCAAAAGCTCCGCCAGTCAAACATGTACTGGTGCTCAACATGTATGCACTGCTGTCGCCGCTTCTGTATTGTCGATGGCTCCTTACTAAAACAGAGGGGGAAAAAAAGCCGCTTGTTTAACCTTGGTGTTGGTGTGTGTGCAGAAGCGATGGATTTATCACTCATTTGTGCTTTCCTTCTGTGCTGTGCCTATCACACAGGAGCCTCTGGGAAAGCAGGAACTGCTGGTAAGCTCGTCTTTGATGTGAGAGCGGCAAAGTCCCAGGCAACAGAGCTGCTTCTCTCCGATACGGTGTACGCCTGAACTAAGACACAGGTCTCTGAAGACACGAGTTTCTCAGGGAGTCCTGCTGCATGCCTGCTTCACGAGAAAGCGACTGACCAAGGAGGAACAAAGCAGCAAATGTATGCCAATCGTATGACCATGTCAAACTGCTGAACTGTATGAAAAATGGGGTTCCAAAGTAAACGTCGACACCATTTTATTTTTTATGAAACTACAACACTTTGTACAGTTTGGGGAAAATTCTAACACTTACGTTTGAGGATGTTCCTTTGTTCTAGTTCCTCTGCTGTTGGTCTCTGGCTCAAGCGCCTGACAAGAAACACATGCACTGTCAGAACATTACCCATTGGAAAAGCTAAGGCAAAAAAAAAAAAAAAAAAAAAAGCAAAAAATGGCAAAAGCTTTCATCCACTTTGCAATGGTCATGTAATGATTGCATTTTGAAAATATTCAGGTGAATTTGGATTTATATATAGAAAACACTGGTTAAAGCAACCCAGTGGCTTTACAACTGATATTCGACTGTCCTGCAAAACCTTTTGTTTCCCCTCCTTGAACTCTGTAACCACAAGCTTCATAAGGATGTTTTAATATTCCTACAAAAAAAAAAATCACATATTTGTGAAGCAGAATAAAATCTGTTTTCAAAATCTGCTACAAATATTAATTTGAAGACTGAGACATGCATTTGTATTCAGCTCCCTTTCTTCTAATATCTATAAGTAAAATCCAGTGCAACCAGTTGTCTAAAGGTGTTCTTTGAAGACTTCAAATGTTTGTTAGAGATGCTTATTAACATGGAGATCAAAGAACACAGTAGACAAGAATAAAGTTATGGATTTGTTTAAAAAGTGGCTCGGGATTAAAAATGAGATAAAATGAAATCCTGAAACAAAAGTTTCATTTTAACCTTCCAACACTACAATAACCCAAACATAAAGTCAGATCAAATTGTATCCATTTGCTAGAATGGCCTAGTCAAAGACCATACCAAAATCCAACCGAGAATCTGTGACAAGACTTTCAAACGTTTGCTTACAGATGCTCTCCATCCCATCCGACTTCGATTAATCTACTATGTAAACAAAAGGACATAAATAACTGCATGCACTAGTTTCTTTTACTTCACAATTATTTTCTACTTTATGCTGGCCCATTGCATACAAGAAAATGAGTTAAAAAATACATACAATTTTGTATGGAATTTTGTTGGAATCTGACAATATGTGATGGTGAAGTTCAAGACCTTTGTTCTCTTTTGGTCTCAAACAAGCAGCACATTAAAAAGCTGATGTCAGACTGGTTCAAAACTGCAAAACATCTTGATTTTCATAATCTCTCAGTGTAAGGTAAAAGCAACACATTGCAAAACTAAGTTCAGTAGAGGAAAAAAAAAAAAAAGAAGAAGCCTCCCATACACAGTGGCAGAGCAGAACAGCCAGGGCTGTGCTTCCCGCACACACAATGTCTGCTAACCCTCAGATAACAGATCTTGACAATTGAGCAGTTCAGGTTCTCGAAATGCACATGTCTAGCACTTGAGTAGATGAGCTACAACAGTGGAAGAGCACGTCCAGTTCCATTGCCGTCAGCTGAGATCATTCAGCCGAAGCCATACAAGCTCACCAAAAAAAACAAAAAAAAAAAAAAACAGCTGAAGTCTGAAAATATGCACTTTAGTCTGCATATGATAAAGTTTTATTTTTGCTGAGGCTGCAGACGATGTAGTTAGAATTTGGTGTCGACAGCACAAATCCATCGACCCATGGAAGCTGCTGCTACTGGTGGAATGGTGCAGGGTGCTTGGGGGAGCAGTCTCTTGGCGGATGCCTACCAACCAATCATTGACTGCATGCTTTGAGCGATCAAAACATTTTTTTTTGCTGGTCATCACTATGTTGATCATATGTCTGCATTCTCTTCTGGCATTTTCTAATGGGTAACAGAGTTGTTGCTTAAACAACCACGTACCCATTAGTAACAATGAAGCATGGTGTAGGTGACTAATGGGTACATCATTTTTCAGTCAATTTAGGCAACTATTCAAAAGGTAAATCTAACGCAACAACATCCTATATCAGAGGTAAAACATGCTTTCTGCCTGGTTTCACGAACAAATGCATACCTCAGCAGTCATCAGATCCAACTTCAGTTAAACAATATTGTAATCAGGTGCAAAGAAGCGTCCACAAAAAAGCAACAAAAAACGACAAAAAAAAAAAAATCAAACTAACAACCCTGTTGAAATTTAAATAAAAATAATCATGCAACCTCAAGTCAAAATCCAACACATTTTAGAAACAATTAAGGTCAAGAAGTGGCCTACTTAGTACGAGTATGGCAAGTGCAGCTCAGGAAAACTTGGCTCCCTCTTTTCTCTTCCCTGTATTTATTCTCTAGTTTTTTGACAGCAAGTCCCTGGAAAGTTAAGTAGTTGACATTCACAGAGCAAGTTCTTCTACAACTGACAATGAGATTTAGAATGAAACACCTCGACTTGGTCCCAAACTGAATAAAATACAAATAACTTCAGAACCTTTTTTTACTTTTCAAACGCTTTCAACACAGCAGTGGCTCATTTGACACCATTGAAAGATTAAATGCGAAACCCAACAGCAGCTTGACAGGAGCCATGCTTAGACTGACTGAACCGGTTTCCAACTGAGTCTACGATAATCCATCAATGCAATGCAGTAATTAAAGTCATCAAGAGCCATACCGTACACTTGCTTTGATCCAGCATATGGCAAATCAGATGGTATATATATATATATAACACCTTTTTTAAAGCTAGCAGAAAGGCTATAAGAAATTCAAACATTTGAGGAGGCAAAGTCATGTAAAAAACGACAGAAGGATAATCATGTCCTTACATAACTTTCAGAGCAATAAACTCTAGACAACCTCCTTTAGGTACAGCATGTCTTTACACCCCATTTTCCCTCAAGAACTGCCTTATTTGGGGCATAGATTCAGCAAGTTATTAAATATTCCTCAGAGAATTTGGTCCATATTAAGGAGTTTGAATCCCCGTTCTGTCTGTCTCCATTATCGAGTCCTCGGGCAAGACACTTCACACGCCTTTCCTGCTGATGGTGGTCAGAAAGCCCAGTGGTGCCGGTGCATGGCGGCCCCAGTGGAACAGTGCGGTAGCTCACCACCATCAGGGTGTGAATGTGTGTGTGAACGGGTGACTGATTGCAGGTACTGCGAAACGCTATACAAGGACTGATTGCAGGTACTGAGAAACGCTATACAAGGCAATAGAGGCCATTTACCATTTGTTACTGAATTTCTTTGGATCTTGGAACGATGCCTGGTTTTTGAGGATCATCTGGTGTACTTCACTTTGTCAGGCGGGTCCTATTTAAGTGATGTATTGGTTGAGAACAGGTGGGGCAGTAATCTTGCCTGGGTGATAAAGGCGTGATAAACCACATTTCAGCTATGTTGCAACAGGGGGCATGGGGCAATTTTTTTAATTTTTTCCCCCCCCCACAGAAGACCTTAGAAGTCGTTTCTTCTTTAATAACAACATAATTTAAAAACTGCGCTTTGTGTTTACTTATGTTGTCTCTGACTAATATTTAAATTAAACATACAAAAAAAAATAGGAAATCGGGAAGAAGACAAACATTTTCACACCACCGTATGAGCTCAACAAATAAATACTCATTTGTGTGGTTTAAAGAATCAGCTCCAGTCTCATGCGAGATTGTAAAATTGCTGGGATGAGGGGAGAAAAAAAAAAAAAAGAAAAAGATTTTGGCACATGCATCACCGTGGTGATTCAGTGAGCGAGGGAGGAAGTCAGGCAGGAGGAAGAGAGAGGAGAGAGATAGTGAGCACACGCTGGAGAGAAGACAAGAGAAGGAGAAAAAGGGAGGGAGGATGCATCACTGAAATTAGGTCAGCTCCATTTTCAGAGACTTCTTAACGAGATAAAGCATGTCTCCTTATCAAATGTTTAGAAGACAAGATGAAATAAAAAAGGATAAAAATAGAGTTTGAAAAAACAGAGACCGATCCGCTTTGGATCCCGCTGCAGTTCTGTCGGCACAATCTGACCCAAAATGCTTGCTTTAGTTGAAATGAGCCATTGCCCGTCACTTGAATTCATATAAAAAGTTACAGTAGGTGGAAAGTAATTGTATTTAGGTTAAAGTACAATTCACCTTGTGAGTTTGGTGCCTATTTGCTGCCTTGATTCCAGCCTCTCCTCATCAGTCTGCATAGGCAGGATGTTTTTCTCCTCCAGCTCTCTTTTTGATGGACGATTGCTCAGCTTGATGGCCAGAGAATCTTTTCGTAGCACTTTCTTAGCCAGAGTACCTTTCAAGATAAAAAGGCCGTATTAATGATTTAAAGTTCTTTCATTTTGGGCCCAAACGTGAAAGTTTACAGTATACACACAGCAGATTCAGTAGTAAATGTCTTCCTCCTGAAAGACCCCCAAAGTTGCTCTTACATTAGAAGGGAGGGTGCCACAAATTTAAATTTCAAAACATATACAATTATCCTGATTATGGCATCTTAACACCACTGATCCATTACAAGGGCCTTAAAACCTCGATCAATATAAGCTCCAGCCTCGCTCACTTGTGAATATGGAGTCGTCGTCGTCTTCGTCATCTTCCTCATCGTCATCCACATCATCCTCTTCATCCTTGTACATACTGGGCAGGTCTTCGTAATCGGACTCGTTGGGCATGTTCTCCTTGTCGTCCTCGTACTCGATTATCACTGATGGCACTTCTCTCCTGTCCAAGGGAGCACACTGAACACTGCCCAGTAAAGCAGAGCTATGGATGAAAAAGGACATTTTGTTATGAATGTTATTTTTATTGGAGTTTAACCATCTGGTCTTATTAAAGAAAAGCAGTTTTGATATAGAGTGACATGTTAAATGAACAAAAGATTGAATTTCTTTGGTAAACCTTATATTTGGTTTTATTTACTCGATTTATTAAACCTATATGTTGGTAAGAAAACCTCAGCAAAAGGAAATATAAAAACACATTGAAATACAACATGCTGTTTGTTAAGCTTTCATTCTATCACTGCACGACTATGAATATACAGCAGACATTCTCTGTAGTGACCACAAAGGCCATCCAATCAAACTGAAAGATGTATGGACATTGGGAAGTCAAATAAATGCAGGTAAATTGACAAAGGAAAATAAAACCAAACTGACCGATGAAAGAAAGGCAAAATGGCTCAACAGACAAATTGACAGACTACGAGCAACAAACAGAAGGACAGAAAAAAAAACAACAACAAAAAAACCATGGATCATCAGACAGTCGGACAGACAAATGAACAGAGCAGTGGATAATGGATCAATGGACGGACAAACAAATGGACAGAGGAACAAACATCACGAGAGGTGAAAGGACAAATAAATGGATTGATGGCCGGAGAGAAGGACAAACAGATGGAAAGATGGCCAGGGGCAAACGGGCAAATAGAGAAATGGACGGACAGAAGAACAGAAACAGAAGGACAGAAGGATAATGCGAGACGGACAAACAAATAGACCTATGAATAAAAAGACAAATGGACAAAGAAATGGGCAGATGGGAAAATTCAAAATTAATACAGGAGGCAAAGTTTGGAAATACTAACTTGCTCTATGCTCCGGTTATTTTTCTATACCAATTCAGGTCTGCAAAACACTTTGCTTAACTCCCATACTCTTCCAGACTCTAAGAACCCTGAGGATCGAGTGCCAAACCTCAGGCACATTAGGTGGATCAAAAACTTATCCAAGCAATTCAAAAGAAATCCTGAAGAATAAACTTCCGTTTCCTGAGGCATCACAGGTTAACCAGCTGCATATTTGATAGAATGATTAATAAACAGTCTGGTTGAAGCTTCTTATGATGAGCCACTGTTATGCAACCACTCCCAAGCTTTCAGACTAATTGTGAGCTCTGTCAAGAGCATTACTTCCTTATCCCTGCCCAAACAGCTCTGGTGAAAATAAATAAATAAATAAATAAATAAATAAATAAATAAATAAATAAATAAATAAATAAAGAGAGATCCTAATGCAAGAGGTTACATAATGTCCAATCTACTACCGTGTCACTCTTCTCCAAACATGAAGAAGCTCGGCTCTCGTCAAGAGCAGCTGGTCATGTTATGTCAGGCCAAACTGCTGGAGGGACGCCTACTCCATGCGTTTGTGCCCACACATACACACATTTCACGGGGAAAAAAAAAAAAAAAAAAAAAAAAAAACACAACAGGGCAGGCTGCCCTGAGAGGCAGTGTGCTGATTTAGACCTGTACAACAGAGCTGCCAGGATGCGACCTCAATGAAAACAGAAGATACTTTTGAAAATAAGTTAACACTGAATTCAGTGCCAAACAAATGGACAGAAAAATTCAAAACCGGAAAACTGTTTTTTTTTTTTGTTTTTTTTTGTAGTTAATAAATGTTGTGGGGTATTTGATACATAGGATTAATGCTAGTTAGAGGACTGCAGACCTATTGGCAATTTGATTTAAATTGTTTCCGTTAGCACACATGTTAAGCAAAGTTCAGTCAAATCCAACTAAGACACTGCAAATCAGTTTATACAGGAAGTTAGACCAACATCAACTCCTAATCCATCCTTTCCTCCCCCCAGACAGATTTAACAAGACAGAAGCTGACCTTTCAAACCGCTGCATGGATAGTGCCAGGGTTTTATTGAGCTCCTCTATGATGCGGCTGGGGGTGTGCAGGCCGCCGTATTGGAGCTGGAGCGGGTGGCCGTGGCTCTGGTGGAGCCCGGACAGCCCGGCGAGCTGGGAGGGCAGAAGCGTGCCGTGGTGAGAAGGCAAACCCTGGGGAGGCGCGCACTTTGGCGGGAGCGTGCTGAGGGGGTTTAGGGAAGGTGACGGTGAGGAGTCCAGCCCGCCTGGAGGCACGCAGATCATCACTTTCTTAGGAGGCAAGGGTGGGGAGTGCTTTGCCCCGGGCATGCAGGGCAACTTCATTGGCTGGCAAGAATCTTGAGCGGAAACAAACAACAGGGAGAAAAAGGAGTACATAAAATTTATGACGCGGCTGCATCAAATCTCTTAAAAACTGCCAGCAAAGAGGGATAAACAAAGGTTGTAAACGATCACACATGGCTACCAACGTCAATGCAGACGGAGTGGGAATTAGGCCAGAATAATGCCTCTTCCTGCACCAACAAATTGGCAATGACAGTGAGAGCCCAGCTGCGTTAACTGCAGGGGACTTTAATGAGACTACTATAATCCTATGAGCATGTGTGGCGCAGGTACAGCGTTAGGAACGAGCAGTCACTGGTCATGAGCTGTTTGGCAGGCTCAGATGACGAGGCAAGCTTATAGTTAAGGCAGCAAATCCCAAGGAAACATACAACTGACCTGTGCTATGGTTTGGGATCCTAGAGAAAGGCTTTGGAGGCAGGGCAGGAGGCTGCTTGTGGTAAAGTGGGGGCTTGGCTGGGGTCTCCTGATGGTCATTTGGAAAAGATACAGATTTCTTGGTGGGCAGGACCATAGATGTCTTCATGGAGGGTTCCTGAGGGCAAATGCTGCCATCCATAGAGGATCGGAATTCAACTGTAGCTAAAGGAGGAGAGGGGAAAACGACAAAATAGAGCATGCGTCATCGAAAAACATGCATTACTGCAGTGGTTAACACAGTTATTTGACTGTGCTATAAAACTGCACTGTGTGCCTAGAAAGTACATAATTCCTCCCCTTTAAGGCAACCTGGGCTTCCTAGAAACCTCAGGAAAGTGACAGGCTGATTCCCTCTGCATCAGCCTGCACTGAAGCAGTAATTTATGCAGTCCTGACCTAGTATTGCGATTACATACTGCATAGTATATAGGCACACTATTCAAAAACTAAATTGTGTGTTCTCACAAGCTTTATGCAACTTGCTAGAGCTTAACGAATGACTGAAACATTTCAATCATGTACGCAACAGATCATGAAACTGTGGCAGGGAAATGGATAAATTCAAATTGTATTATTCTTTAGTCTCCAACTGCAGATTTCAAAGCGGTTTGTTTCTAAATGTTTGCAATAATCTTTAATAGGCATTTTCAGACATGTTCTTGAGAAAGAATCTGGTTGTACTCTCTTTAGTCTCACTGAGACGACTCTCCGCTGTCTGCAGCATGAAATTTGAATTAATTTCTTACTCTTATTACGTATGAAAAAAAAAAAAAAAAAAAACTCTTATCTTCTCTCCCCACATTTTGGCAAGAGCAAGCGGACCTTTACAGCCTTGCCACCTTTTTTTTTTTTTTTTTTCCCCCCCTCTTTAAAGCCCCAAGGCACAGACTTTGTTTGACTCGGATACAGAACGTTTTTAAAAGAGGCTACTGAAATCCAACAAAATTTCAATAATGAAAGATTATATCGCTGGACGCTCCATGTCAAATGTTTAAAAAGGAAGATCAGAGAGCGAGGACTTATGACACGGTAAATAAAAGGGTGGTTTCAGCATTCAACTCACCTTTTTCAAAGATCTCCTTCAGAACTCCTCTCTTGATGAGTTCATCTCTGCTCTGTCGCAGGGACATCTTCCTCTCCAAAGCTGGGAGTGTAAAAGGAGAAGTTTGTTAAATGCTTGTGAATCCCCACCATCCATAAACGCATTGCTACCTTTTGCGCATTTATTAATTCGGTTTGGCGCCTTTTAGAAAGCACTTTATAAGACAAGCAGGTCCACATCAATCATACTCAGGTTCACTTGCGCGTATTTCAATTTGATTATGCTCACTAAAAAAAGTGATATTTTTTTTTTATAGAAGGCCTGGTCGACTAAGTCAACAACTTAGTCAGTTGTTGACTTTAAGAAATCTATTCACAAATAGATTTACTTGCAGTACCGTTACATGCACAGAAACAAGATATTTTGCATCCTGTTGTCGAGCAAAACATGAGTGCTTTCAAAATGTCAAACATCACTGTATCGGATGTGTGCAGAAAGATGCTAGAGCTGCAGCTCATTGTTAGTGGTCGTCATGGTAACACAGTATGCTTTACTGTGGTTTTAAGGAGCTTAGCAGGCAGAAAAATAGATTTGACCTGTCCAGCAGAGATCGGTGAAATAAAAAGGTTTATCACGCCATCAGCAGAGCAATTCAAGTCAGTGAAGCTGGTCTGTCGCCAGCACTGCTAAAATACGTATTATTAATTTAGCCAAATGTTAACGCCGTTTAATTTTTGTTTTTTTAGAAAATATTTTGTATCAAAGGAGGCTAAGGAAACAATAAGACATTTTGACTTTCAAACTTCACAGAAAAGCTTGAAGCTGCAGCAGGTAATCTTAATCAAAATGCTTTTTATGTAATTTGTTAAAACTGTCACTATGCTGACCCACAAAGACAATTTGTGGGACAAAATGTATACAAAAAAACAAACAACTAATCAGAGCCAGCCAGGAGGAAGATCTCATCACTGTCAATTGCACTTGTATATTAGATTTTTTTTCACATATTATAGCTGCAGGTTAATTTACTGGATTTTATTACATTAATGGTACCCCATGCACAGAGACACATTTCAGAAATGTAACCTAATGCTAATCACAAATATTAGATGCTAAAAACAGGTTGAAATATAATCTTCACAATGGTGTTTTCTTTATTTTAAAACATATTAGCAGAACACCGTTTCACAGCGACTTGTTTCTCACGTGCATGGTGACATTAATTCTGATAATATAAATGAATAATGACCACACTTGGCCGGAGGGCTAACTAAAAGATAACAGTTATCACGGTTCTTCTTTCTTCCTAAATTATAGATCTGAAGCGGAGAAAATTGGTACTGGTAGGGCGAAGCACAAAAACTGGAGATGAGCCACAAAATTCTGATCTCTATCTTGCTTCTATTTTTAGGTTTTAGAAAATGCAGCACTTGTCCTCTCAGCTACCGAAGGTGATTATATCCAAATCTATCCCTGCATAGGAACCAGGTAAGAATGAGAAATGAGGATGTGCAACAAACACTGACCATAGAGAACTCCCACCAGGCTTCTGTACTTTGGCTTGTGCTTATGAGAAGGATCACAGCTTCCGCCATCTGTGCTTTTGATTCAAGAGTCCTAACTCGGCCTGATATTTTTTGGCAATGGCATTGTGTTTGACGGCAAGTTGCACTACTGAGCTGATTTGTGACAATAACGGCACCCTGACCGTCTCTTCGTTTCGTCACTGCACAGCAGACTTGAGGGCAAAAGCTCCAGAAGAAATTCAAAAATACAACAATCTAACAGACAAGGTTGTAAGACAATAATTTGGATAACAATGAGGCTCAAATGATACATAGTCTGGCATGGTACTAGTAAACGTGCTAGTAAACATGCCAAACATCACCGTGTATGTAAAAGCTTTCAAATGTAAGCCAGTCTGAGATCGGAGCCAATCGTGAAATTAGTCATTACATAACCGTCTAATCTTTCCCCATTTTTAAAAAGGAAGAATGATCAGAATACCCCCCAGTATGATACATAAAATAAAAATAAAAAAAAAACACCAGTTCTGGAACCCAGTAACGTGGTTAATTGAAGTCTTTGAAATGCAAATAAATTGTGCCTTTTGCAGATGCTATTTTGAGCTTCTCCTGCAAGCATCCACATTAAAAATTGATTATGCCCCACATCAGGGAGCAAATTTAACATTAGGTCATGCATATCGAGGGGATAGTAAACAGAGCCATCAAAGAGTTGACCCAGAATCAACACGGCACAATTTTTAGACTGATTGTGCAAGCAGTAACTTCACCAGACTGCTTTCCTCAAGCACTGCAGGGACTGCATGGAGAAAGGAATCGTATCACATCCATGCTTTCAAGCTGCACTTCAATACAAACATCAACAATTACTGAAAAGTACACTGACCGTGATGGCAACAGGCAGGAAATTATTACAGTTACTTAAATGCTTTGGATATAATTACTAGGCACGGTGTGGTGAAAAAGAAAACAAGTAAGTGATAGTAATGATGTCATTAATTTAAATGAATAATTTATTCACAATTGATTATTATTTTATTTATTAGTATTTTTCAAAGTCACTCCAGTGTATGACAGATTTTTCTGATATCCAATCTTACATTGAACTTAAAGGGAAGGAAAATGCAATCTGGGACTGGAATTGCACAAAATGAAATTAGAATTTGAGGTAACACTTTATTTGAAGGGGGGTGAATAAGACTGTCATGACACTTTCATAAACATGACATAACACCTGTCATGAACATGAATAAGCCTTCATGAATATTTATGACTGTTGTCATAAAGCGTCATTCGGTAAATTATGACACTTTTAATACAAAGGTGACATTATTCAAAATGTCTTTGTTATGACAACTTGACATTAACCAGGAAATCATTACTGTTTAAACTTTACCTTTAATAACAAAGTTACCTAATTTTTAAAGTGCAATCAGTAATACTTCTATAACAAATTTATATCAGTAATGATTTCTTGGTTAATGTCAAGTTGTCATAAAGACATTTTGAATAATGTCAACTTTGTATTAAAAGTGTCATAATTTACCAAATTACGCTTTATGACAACAGTCATAAATATTCATGAAGGCTTATTCATGACTTGTGTTACATCATGTTTATGACGGTATCATGACAGTCTTATTCAACCCCCTTCAAATAAAGTGTTACCAAATTTGACTTTCCTGATCTGCATGATTGCCGTCTAATTATGAAACCTACAAAACATCGTCAGTAAGTAACCAAATGGGGAGAAACCCAGGGTAAACTGTCACTTTTAAAAAGGCAGTTTAATCATCCATTCAAGGATTATTCTTCTTTTTCCCCCCATCCTAAATGAAAAACAATTATCCAAGGTTTTATGACATAATTGTGATGGGCAAGGGATGTGCACACTTATGCAATACCATTAACTCAAAAGCTTGAGTGAGAATATTAGGCCCTCAGATCTGACGGACCAACCACGTGCGATCAGGAAATAAAGAGACAATTGGTCAAATTGAAGCCGACATGTCCAACACCACCTAAGCATGAAGACAAAATAATGTTCCTTATCCCCTTAAAACGGTTTACGTAATATGCATTCATTATTTGATGGTAAAAGGTAGATTTTCATTTCAATATCAGGATGGTTCAGTAGAGAGCCATACCAATCTGTCTTTTCTTGAAGCAAGACGGGTTTTTGCTTTATCTTGATTACAGTTTTTTTTTTTTTTTTGGAGCAAATTCTCTAAAAGAGATCAAATTCTCTTCCTCCTTCTCTGATGGACATAGTGGTTTTGGATAAAACCATAAATTAATAACATTATTGTCACTCTGTATGTGCCAGTGAACACACTTGAAATTACATTTGAAGTACCTCTTAAGAAACCTTTTTTTCCCCTTTACTGATAAACTTGCTTTAGACCAGTTAGAATTTCAAAATAAATATTTTGGATTTTCTGAATGGCATTAAAATGAGAAATACTTTTTTGTTGTTGTTTTTCCCTCCCCTCCCCTCACTGACCTTCAAATCCAGATGGTTTTCACACATTTTTCTTAGTATTTGGTAAATTCATCTTTTAAAGACAAATGACTTGGGTAATTATTTTGGGCATATATAAACACTTGAACATAACCCATTCAGTCATCTGCATCTGAACAGTGAGTTTCCATCCCCCCTCCCACACTCCCAAAAAAGTAACCTGCATTTAAGCTGTAAATAATTTCGATGTTAGATGGATAGCGTGTCTCTAAAAGGTGTCAAGGTCAAAAGAAGCCTAGTCCATTTAATCTGTTCTCAGGAGAAAGAAATGGACACTTGCTGAGGACACTCTGCTTACAGCATAATAAATGCAGCCACAATATCCAACCTCCTCCTCTATTGATTTCAGTGGTGCACTTGGATTTTTTAGAAGAAGAAAAAAAGGCAAGGATATTCAACTGTGAAGTGACCCAGATAGTCAGAACATATTCTACCAACCCTGAGGCTCAGTAGCTCAAAGTGAGCGTTACAAAAACGGCATTAAAACTTTTATGGAGAATTTCATCAACAGGGAGCCAAAAGCGCTAATCTTGAGAAGTTTTGTCAAAACAAGATCTCTGCACCTACAGAAGTCCTGCCAAGCTTTTTGGCATGTACGATGCAGTCAGCTTGTACATGCAAAATGTGTACTTTATATTGAAATTTGCTACCTAATCCAGTGAAACATGGCCCTCGGAGAGATGCCGTTCATTTGCTAATGAGATTAAAAATACGACACAAAGATAACATCAGAGAAACCAGACGCCTGTTCTGATGAGTCCTTAGATCCATTACTGATACAAGCTTACTGTGAAAACCGTGCAAAGCGCTACGAGTCGAAATGATAATACGTACAACAGTCCGCCCATCCTCCACCTTTCCTGAGGTGAAGACTACAGTCGCTCTGTGCTGGAATTCATCATGACACATCTATAATCCTCTATGGAGATCAGCATCCAATTATCCATAACAACATCTGCATAGGCGGAGGCCGGTTTGCTCCCTGCTGAAGCAGGAATCGTTAAAAACTGTTAAGTTTTGAGGGGAAACGTGAAGACAAAAAACACCGACACCCGAAACATGAAGAAGTACACATTGTTAATGTAAAGAGCAAACAGACCAAAAAGTTACCATCAGTGCAAAGTAAGAGAATTAAGGTCTTAAGTGGGTCCAAGACAAGTGGAAAGTTCAGTGAAAGTTCTGGAACAGCACAGGACTAAACATAATATTTCCCACACATCACTGACAGGTAATTTAGGTTATGGCTTCAGAAGTTCTACAATATTTAGTCGTTCCATTAGCGAAGCAAACAGTATATTTAATAAGGTGCAAGAGCAAGTGATTGGATGATTGGAGCTTCAGAGTAACGCCTCGCCCAGGGTCACATCGCCACGTGACCGGAGGAAGCAGGAAGGGAACGCTCAACTCCTGTATCACAACACAACTACCTTTTTCCATTGAGGAACAGTTTTCCTTAGAATACAACTGGAAAATAGTATTGGTTACTAGAAAGAATATTAATCATTATACTATTCAAATTACATGTTTTGGCTTTTTCTTTTTTTTTACTCAAGGTCATCATACTGTGAATCTCTGGGCAGCATTCTTGCGGAAAGGTAGACATATTTCGATGTTCAATGAAAATCAAGGTCACCACTGCTACAGTTGCCAATATTTTGACTTTTTTTTTTTAACCAGTCCTTTTGTTTTGGTCCCTCATATTTTTCTATGTTCATCTTTTGTCTCCCCTTTCCCTCATTTTCTTTTTCTTCTCCCCCTCTCTTATAATGGAGGGTCATCCACTTGTTTTGTTTGGCGTCAGCTGTCGTTGCCAAATAATTTTGGTGCCTCCATTATTCACGCTGAATCCTCTTTCAAAGCCAGTGATAACCTGCCACGTTTAACGGCACTGCCTCAAAGTAAAGTGTCCGTGATGTTTTCAGTGATAAACCACTGCGTAAGCAAGTAGTTCCCTAAGGTCAGGCAGCTGCTTCAGTGTTGCTCAATCCTCCATGAAACATACAGGTCATCTTATTTTATGCATAAAGCTGACCTTTAAGGTGACCTACATTGCCGAACGTTCAAAACTAGTTCGTTCTGAGAAAGCAGTCACTGTGCTCAGAGAATGTAATTTCTGTGAAAGTCTCAGGACAGCATCCAGAAAGTTCCAGGAATGCATATGGGTAAGTTCAGGGAAAATCTGTTGCAAGTTTCATGTCGTTTCTAGCATTTTTTTTTTCTATAGATGCAAGAGCGAGCTTTGCAAGAGGCAAAAAAAAAAAAAAAGCCACATTCCTTTTTTTGGGGGGGGGTTATAAAAGTTTAGTTTCATGCGTCAGCCTAAAACGGATGTGACGGGGAATTGTCTCTGTAGAAACACGGACAGACTACAGCAGCTGCCCGAGCTGTCGGAGCTACTTGGGAGACCACTTATCACTGAAAACATCATGGAAAACTTTACTTTGAGGCAGTGCAGTTAGACGTGGCAGGTCATCACTGGCTTTGAAAGAGGATTCAGTGTGAACAATGGAGGCACCAAAAATTATTTGGCAACGGCAGCATTATGCAAACAAAACAAGTGGATGACAAAAGCATGAAAAGAGCCATTTCTCTCAGCTCCACAGCGTATTAACACCATGAATAAAAAGCATCTTTTGTTTCTCGGTTCTTGATTATTGTCCCTCACCACAAAAGGGAGATGCTGTTATCACGGGGCAAGCATAAATGCACCAATGAGGATTTACAGCAACTCCATCATTGTTCCATCAAGCAGGCTCTCTGGTGTAATACAGCAAAACCTCAGAACAGTCAAGCATCTAAAGCGGCAGAATGTTTTTGATCAGCTTGTTTTGTACAGAGCTGAATGCCCGACAATTCAGAGAAAGAGAAGTTGGCCGATGGATTGGGGTATCTAAGGGTTAAGATAAACTAGAGCCAAATCTTTACTGAAAAAATAAATAGAGTGAATCAAAAAGTAAAAATCCGGCTCATGTTTGTTGGAAAGCGATGAAATCAAAACTAAAGCCGTTATCACAGAGAACAGGATCAAATTAGATTGAGGCTGAATCACTCAGCAAACTCACTCTGGGGAACCCTGAATTTCACATCCAGAATCTGAACAGCTTGTTCTGTTCAGCCTGGAATTAGAGTAATTGCTCAGAATCTGCAAAGGGGAGAATTTTGTGTCCAGTCTGGGAAGTGCAGCCTGACAAACCGTCTCCCTCGGTTCAAGCACGCCGACAGAAGCTTTCGGGATGCGTCTGGCCATAAAAATAAACACAGCCACAAATGAGGCCACCGTGTCCTTCAATCGCACCGCCTGGACATCACAGCGTTGTAAATATCCAAGAACATTTTAAAGAGCACCTTTAAATAAAACGATGCTGTTATTAACCATGCTTTGTTTTGTGTTTTTATTGTCTCTGTGCAATAAAAAAACAACAACAAAAAAACAAACACATCGGATGAAATGAAGACGAATACTAATATTTTACCTGCAGATGTCTGCTTGAACTTTTCACTCTTCTTCTTTCTCCACTTCCAGGGCTTGAGGAGTCTGCCAAGAGTCGCAAACTTGCTCCGGTGACGGATGGGCGGAGTGTGTGTGCCAGAAACCAGGGACTCTGAGCGCATGGCAGACAGCCGCTCTACTTCCTCAGCTGTAAATAAATGATTAAACAAATAAATAAATAAAAAACAAAAAACAAAAAAAAACAAACAAGCTCATCTTCTGCTAAACCGCCGTGCACACTGAACCAGGAATTGGAAGAAGCAGACTCTTTCACTTTTTAAAAAGGTCCTGGCGGTGGGAAACGTGTGCCGAGTGGCTTCCTGAAATCTGTAGTAACTTAATGAGACTGAACCAAGAGCATAAACAAACCTGCACGTCAGATATCATTATGCAGAACGCGCTCCGAGTACAAACAGTTTAAGGCTGCGCCCCATTCCGAGCAATTGATGTGTCACTCCAAAAAAAGAAAAAGGAGAAGAAAAAAAAACACACTAAACAGACTGACAAGCAGCTCATTATAGAGGGAATTTTTCAGCTCCTCATGAAATATTCACGAAGCCCAGCCTTCTGGCTTTAAAGTACTGTCTGACATCAAAAGCAAAGAATGTACAGCATTTTGTCCCAACGCAAACTGCTACACAGAAATGTGATGCAACACGCAAAGAGCAACAAACCACCACACTAATGAGACAAAACATTCGGCCAGACCCAAAATGCTGAAAAAAATGTGAGTGGTACATGATGACACACAGCACCATGCAAAATCCTTTTTCAAATTTTGTCACATTGCAACCTTATGATCCACGGTTTTTAATTTTTTCTTACAAACAAATGCCTCAAAACTCTGTTGGGCATTCGTTTCTTATGGATTGAGCTGCAAGTGTTTTGGAGCAGCTAAAGACTGAAATGTTTGCTCATGAGATCAAACTATCAAATTGCTGTGTGATGGAGCTCACAGCAATTTGGCAATAGTTGCCACTTAATTTGCAACTATTGCCACATATTTTCAATTGTATTTCGATCTGGACTTTGACTTGACTGGGTTGTCCTTAGAAAAATATCTTTACATCTACATATTTAGGCTTACCGTCCTGCCGTTTTCACCCTGGTCTCAAGTCTTTTGAAGCCTCCAATAGGATTACCCAGCCAGTTAACAAGACCACCTCTGACCTGCATCACTATCCCACCTGAAGAAAAGCAACCCTGCAGCAAAAAGACTGCCAGCATGCAACAAAGCTTCATTTTTGTCTAATCTGAAGAATATGTTATTCCACTTTTGGCATGTACACAATAAAGATCGGAGCAAACTTTAAACAGGACTTCTTTTGGATTTCTTAAAAAAAAAAAAAAAATCCTCTGATGCTCACCATTTTTCCAAAAACATCTGTTTGAATTCAAAACGAGCTTTTACTGTGCGAATAGTTTCTCCCACCTGGGTAGAAAACTTTATTTACATCAAATATTTATTTCACTAAATCCAAAAAGTAAATGTGATTGTGGGCATTTTCTCTTGCGTGGTACTTTAAATCAGCTCAAACTCAATTGACTAATGCAGATTTACTTTTTTTTTTTTTTTTTTAACAAAAATTTTTGTGTAAGCTAAAAGTGCTGAAATATTTGTATTGATCATCAGTGGGACAGTGTTAAGTGTGCCAATTTATAAAAGTAATATATGAAAAGCAAATAACATTCAAAAAGATTTCAATTCCTTCACAATGATGTATGTTTATAGAACCTAACATTAACTTTTCAAAATAGCTCAACAGCTCAACTGAAAATTTCAAATAGGAAAGCACTTAGAAATTGACATTTCGAATTGATCTTTTAAATACCATACAGTATTGCATTTACCTAAAAGTCATACACTGCCATTCATTTATTTTTATACTGGAAAATAATTGTGTTGGGTCAATTAACTAACTGGATCCATTTTGATGTACGATTTTTAGATGCATTTGTAACCAAATATCAATGTCCTACAAAGCTGGAGCAATAAAAAGGTTAATCAATCCTCTGTTTATAAAAGATGACATCTAGCAGGATCAGATTTCATCCACGACATTCTTTCAGTTAATCCCGACATAAAAGAATATGCTTCATTCATACTATTTGCTATCAAAGACAGACATAAGGCAGACGTATCCCTGAGGAAAAGGGACGGCTGGATAAACAATCCGACAGTAATGCAGTGCACACATATTTCCAACAGATTGCCACTTGAGTGCAATCTCGCTTGTTTGCTGCTCTATAAATAACTTCACAATGGGTGCTGATTTTTAAATTTTCTTCATTAGAGACTAGAGACGGAGAACAACTTGAAGCAGAGTGACTTTAAATACCCACGTGATGTTGTGCCATTTTTTTTTTTTTTTTTTTTTAGAAACTTCACTAAAGTCCAAGTGATGGCTTGGTACATCAAACACCTTCAAAGGCTTCATAACTGTAATGTGCATGACACATTGGGTGCAAGAGTAGGTTTGAAATGTGTTCAAAATGATTCTCCACCCAAGAGAGGTCTTCAAATAAACAAACTGGAGCATTTTCAAGCAGGAAACACGCGAGTACACGTTGAGGCAGTCACTGTGATGGTGCAACGTTCTACAATCTGTTCAAGATCCTGGCAGATGAGACGGAGACTCAATCTGCAAAATGAAAGGAGACTGAGAACGAAAAAAAAATACAGTTTATCTCTTAGTAACGTCGTTACTTCAAGACAGGCGATCACTGACCCCAGCATTTCCTCCCACTTTGTCTTCATCATGACCCACGCTACATTCTACCCCTGTTGTAGTCCTACAATGTGTCTACTTTTAATTAAAAACACTTGTTTGCCTACCAAGATGGCTGAGTGATGATGTAATGACTTTGAATTAGGAAATGCTTGAAGCAAACAGGCTGTAAAAGCTGCATGGCCTCTATGGAGTAAACCAGGAGAGGGGAAACTATTAAAATATTTCAAATTACTTCATCTGAATGTCTATTTTTGGTAGAAAGGAAAGCAGTGGTGAAGTTGCCCTCTACTCGGGCAGATTCTATTCACTTTAATGACATTATTAGAAACAGAGCCACTCTAAAACAATTAACCGTTGGAGAGAGACCCATCTGCCCATCAAACGCCCCTATAGAGCCTTGAGGTGCAGTCACACCGCACGGCGTGCTAAGGGCGAAGCCCCACGAGCCTACTCACCGTCCTGCGCGTTATTTCCACGGCTGCAGTTGCTGCAAATGTGCTTGATTTCCTTCCCGATCTGACAGTGGATGGTGAAAGGCATGTTGTTATTGTGGTGGTGGTGGTGGTTCTGCTGCTGGTGCGGATTCTGGCCGCGGTCCTTCTTGTTACTTAAAGACATTATTTTGACCAGGCTGAACGCCTTTTTCTTAGGTTTCTCCACCGCCACGGGCGTGTTTTCTCGGTACCCCGTGGGAAGCCAGGCGCCGTGCATGATGGTAAACGCGGGATCCACCGCCGGGTAATTGGCCGTCTTAAAAATACGGGCGAGGGGAAAAAAAAAAAAAAAAAAAAAATCGGAGCGATGTTACTACGATGCGGGGATTCAACTTAAAGGGCCATCTTTAGAGTCCAACCTAACCTACTCCGTGGATCCCGAGTCGATCGCTCTTCCGTTATTCCACACCTTTTTTTTTTTTTTTTTACCTGAGATTCGTATTGTGCTCTGGGGGAGATTCTGTTGCGCAAAGTCGCAGCTGCTGGCAGATCCAAGGGAGCTAACAATAAGAGAGTCCGAGTAGTGAATGGCAGTGACTATCTCTCCCTCCTTGTGCTGTGGACTGCAGTAGGTTGTGGCTAATCCACGATTAACGGATCTGAGCACTGGCTGCAGCTGATTGGCTGCGCAGTGCGCTCCTCTAATAACCCCGTGTGAACGGAGGAGCAAAAGTTGGTCGTTCACCATCTACTGTACAGGTCGCCAAGCTGCACTACCCTACATATTGTGATCATTTTCTGTTCTGTTAAATCAGCACCAAGATAATTAACAAAACGTCAGCACAACAAAATACAGCGATCGCCACATTCAGGAGACCACATGAACAAACCTAATTCTGACACTCACCGATTTGCATAAATCAGGACAGACAAAATAAAAAAATAATGTATATATATATAGAAATAAATGCAATAATTTAATTTTAAAATAAATGCTTTGTATGCATGGTAAAACCTTCCTTTACTTCCAAATTGCCCATGTCTCACTTTATTTGTACTATTTTTTTATTTCCTGTTGCATTTTCCTTCACAATAAATGCAAAGCATTGTAACAGTTCAAAGGTCATTTAATCCGTTCTCATCCACCTTATTCTGTAACCACACGTTTTGCCTCAACCTCCTTCCATTTTACTCTCATACAAAATCCGTTTGTACAACCATTTTATATAATTGTGTATTTCTGAGTGGTATGGATGCACAGTACAGTATTATAACAACAGAATGTGGAAACTGCATTGTTTGATATGGTGATGGCGCTCATGATGAACCCACATCCCTTTTATTTCTGACGTCACATTATGTCCACCACTGTCCCTGAGCTTTCCAATCTTGGTCAAAAAGATCCTGATCAGCAGTAGAGGACCCTTCAGGTACTTCAAGACACATTACTGAAAGCAGAGTTTGAATGTATTCCACCTGAAATTCCTTATACTATCAAATATCACATCCAAGCAAAGTTCCAAAATTGCAGACACTGATGCTGTATACATTTTTTTATATATATTTGAGTCACATTACCAAATTTCCTTGCAGCAAACCATGACAATCCACCTTGAGGATGGCAAACATCCTTGAATGTCCTGCGTATAAAATCTACAAAGGGCTGTGGGTGTTCCAACCAAAATGACAAAGAAATTAACTAGTAAAGAGGAACAATTACCAGCAATGGTTGCATTTCCTCTTAGCAATAAATAAACGGCTAAAATCAGAAAAGCAACACTGACTGGCATTCTATATTTTGGTGTACAATTACTTAATCACAGCGTACCGTTGATATAGAAATATGTAAAGCGAATGGAGAATCTCATCACCAGATTCAATAAATCCTGGAGGGAGCATGACTCAATAAAAACCATGATGATGAGATGGATATTTTATTTGAACTGCCTACACACCCATGCATGCATGATGTTCCATGATCTGAACTTATGTGCAGAGCCATTCTAAAGGCAAAATGTATAAATGAAATAATTAACAGCTCATAAGAAACAGTAGAACTAACATTTCAAATGGGAAATTACTAATCTTAAAATAATAGACCCCTCACTAAAAAGACTTTGAATAATACCATTCTTCAAGAACTTCAAATGCCCAGTAATTTGATTCCAAAAGCTTTTTGTGCAAATTCTTGTGATCATTGCAAATATTAACAGTGCATTAATGACCCATTAATAATGCAAAAGATGGGGGACCCCCAGGGCACATCCCAGCACATTTCCTGTAGAGCAGTGACTGATAATGGACTGAGGGGTGAGATGGGATTGTTGTGGGGGAGGAGGGAGAGTCTTTGATGTTCCCACAATGAGCCCCAGCTTACTCCAGTGGCATCAAAGCTCTCTCTGAAATGAGGTGGAGGCACATACATCTACTCCCCTCACATCGCAATGCAGTGCTTGCATTGCCTTGCTGTCAGTTGCCTACTTTATGACAAAAAAGCTGCCCTGTTGTGTCTCGTTAAACTCAGAAATTTGTGAAATGGGAGCTTCTTCTGAGCCCGAGCTCATTTGTAAACTATTTGAGAAGGTTACAAAATTGATTTAATGCGCAGTCTTTTGACTAGAATGACAAAATTGTTTTTCCATTTATTCCTCGTCTATATCTGCTTGTTCTTGCATCGTCGGAAGGAGGTTGGTTGCTGTTGCCAGTGATCACTCGACGAAGAAGCAGGGTACACTCTGGACAGGTTTCCAGTCCATCACAACACAGGGACACACAGGACAAACAATCGGGCTAGTGCAACATACTAATCAGTAAAGGGCAATTTCATTCAATTAACATAAACCCTTGTTTTTGGACTCTGGCAGAATAGCCAGAAAGAACAGACACATTTACAGGGACGCCAAGGCTTCATACAGACTGTTTTAGTTCAATCATTTTTATCTCTGTACACCACCCAGGTCTGTTTACCAGTTTCGGGACCCAACCAGAACCCCTCAGTGTTATTACCTTGAGAAATGATGAGATTTGGTTAAGAGATTTGCCAAAAAAAATGGTCAAATGTTTCAAGCCATACAAATGGAACAGATACAGAGTGGCATTCAACGTCCAGCGCTGGGAGTCACACCAAGTGAGGCAATGATTGTAGCACGAGTTTAGCTTTTATTCTTCTACGCAATCCGTACCCTCCCTAAAGGGTGCTCTAATCAGTTTCAGTATGTTTATGCATGACTGGTGACAGTTGCACACAAACATGGTGGTGTTGGCTGGTTTTCACTTCTTTTGAAGCATTATGTATGATCTTTGCATAGTATAACTGGTGTTTAGGACTTCTCTCTTCATCAGATAAATCTTAGAAAAGCAGATAAAATGGGGCCCATCTGTTAGCTGTAAACCGTAATGATAGTATGCAGCACTATCCCTATGTCAGCATTGTGTCAGCCAGCCCTAACCACTGCTCCAGCACAATGATCAGATTTAATCAGCCTCTCATCTGATGTCCAGAAGGATATGTCTGCTTTCCTGTAAATATATATATATACAGAGAGAGAGAGATTATAGACTCTTCACTTAAGGAAAATTCACAGTATACCCCCCCTCCATTTAACCTGTTTGCTACCAGACAGCCAGAGGTTCAAAGATCAAAAGATACAGGAGGGAAAGTCTCTCATAATATACTATTGCTTTTCAAAGATTGTGCTACTTCTCATTGCCTGGTTCTTTCAAACTTGTATGATTTCAGGAGCATGGCTTTCCCCAAATGTTTAAAGGAAACATTCACCTAACAACTTGAACTGTCCATTTTTTTAGTGAACCACAGTAAATTAGCTAGGTGCTTGCAACAGAATGTCGGCCAACTTCCTGTCCAACACTTTGGAGGACTTTCATAACAGTTTAAAAATCAAACGCTGCTGCCAGAGTTGTACTCCGAGACCAAAAGTGCTGTACTTTCAGTCGTCCAGGAAGGCTCTAAGAAGTTGCAGCTAATCCCATTTGACCTATAAGGATTTTCAGTGATGTTTTACAGTGCATTTTACTTGAAGGACAGATTCTAGATTTAACTGGTTTCCATGGCTGTGGTGCAGGTTTTGGGTGAAACAATCTTACAATTTTCGACAGAGCAGCCTGTCACTACAAATCTGCTGTACCCATTCGCCATGTTATCTCTCCGTCTCTTCCCATCTGTCATTTGCTCTCTGCATTATTCTCTGTATAACTCAATGTAAGAATATAACACAATTCTATGACAAAGTCTAAATGACATAAAATAAAAAGATGATATTGAACATAGATTTATCTTCCGAATACGACTATTTTCACAGCCTTTTTGACGATGGTTTTGTCTCCACCTTCTGCGATGTCAGCTTCAGTTTGTCAGACAGTAGATTTATATTATGTGAAGCAGATGGAAATGCTGGTAAAAATCTGGACGTTTCTATTCATACGAGAAGCTAAATGGAACAAGTTGAGCAGAAATGACAAATAACTGGGAGATAACATGTATCTGCTTTTTTATCTGCACAACATCGTTCTCTCTTGACATCATTAGTCATCGTGATTATTCAGTTCAACCACTGACAAAAAGAAAAAAAAAAAAGAAAAAAAAAAAGAAAAAAAACAGTCGCTAACTGTTAGGGACTCTGCTGAGCCGTTTGACTATTACTTCCCAATGGAATAAACAGACAGATGT
This sequence comes from Poecilia latipinna, assembly GCF_001443285.1. NCBI lineage: Eukaryota > Metazoa > Chordata > Actinopteri > Cyprinodontiformes > Poeciliidae > Poecilia > Poecilia latipinna. Next base: position 254,774 of record NW_015112913.1, read on the forward strand.
TAATTTTTCAGTACTGTTCTCATTTAGAGCTTTAGTCCATCTAAATACAAATCTGACTTTCTAAATTTTCATATAAATGCAAGCAGCTTTTCATTTTTGAGGACAAGTCCATTGAAATTGTTTATGGTTCAGTGAAAGACTTAAGTGAATGGGAGGAATAATAAACTATAAAAAACATATCAATAATAAAGTTGATTAAATAATGAATCTCATTAATATGTGCTACAGTTATTCTGCTGCAAACAGTTAAAAGCACAGAAAATGTGAAATGATGCACAGGCCTCATTGCAGCGCTGCTCAGCATATGGATCTAACTGTTACGATGTCGCCCTCTAGTGGCTATAGTTGATAATGTAGCAGATACTGTTGACGCCAACTTGGAAGTTTTAAAATGTTAGAAATCCTAATTTGGGGACAGACATTACGTGCTTTACAAAACATAAAAAAATACAGAAACTCCTGAAAAACTTTCAGTCAGTCTTGCAGGTTCAAATTGTTGGTATGACACTCGTATCCTATGTTCTGTACACAATTTGCCCCAAATCAGAGTGGATTAAACAAATCCCTGCATATGTTAATCACTCAGCTGAGCCCCGAATGTTGTTTTTGTACCCACATAAGTTCTTCTTTAGACAAATAGATAGAAAAACTGAAAAGAAAACAAAAGAAAAATCTGAGAAAATGAAATTGAAAATCTGTTCCATTTTAAGTTGCATAGAAAAATCAGAAGACAAATTTACACTCAGGAGAAAAAAAAAACATTAAAATGAACATTTCTGTCAAATAAATGACTAAATATATGAATGTGTTCAAAAGAAGGAACAAACTCAGTGAGGAGTTTTCATTTGGCCAACTTTGAATGATAAAATTAATGAATTAATTCTGAATAATTTAAAAATGTTACCGAGATGTAAGCCAACAGAAAAAAAAAACAAAAAACATTTACCATAAGAAATATTTTGGCAGGTATCAAAGATCAACTTATGTCCATCACAGCTTTAGGTTCATAAACAATATACGTTTTTAACAATCTCAGCAACATTATTTGTGGACTATAGGATTATTTAAACTCAAATTAATATCACAAGGTAAACTCAAATCAAAGGTTAATTTAGAGTCCTTATGACTACAGAAAAGTTTGGTTATGGTAATAGAAAATCAACCTTCTTTAAAAGATCCCATAGTAAAGATTTGCGCTAGAATAAACAAAAAAAAAAAGGTAAAAAAAAAAGTTGAGATGTTCTCTGAAACAACAACATCCAGTTTTCCCTGAAATAATCAGGTATTTGTTTGTAGAAAGGCTTTTTCTTACCTACTCAAGAAATTGTACAGTCAATGCTAAACAACAGACAACATGGCCCAATCGGGTACTACAAGCTTGACTGATACCTCATAAAAAAAAGAGTGTTGAAAAGCTGAAAGCAGCTTTGCAGCGACTAAAATTTTTTAGTGGTTTAGAAGGAACGGCACTGCGTGCTCCTCTTACAGGGAATATATTTCACTAACTCTGATGTCTTGAAAAACACAGAAGAGAAACCAAACTAAGAAATGTGATGCTATTCCAGGGAAGACTTTGATACTTTCAAAAGTACATGCTTCACCAGAAAGGTAAATGCCAAGGTTCAAACCAACATCTGCAGGCAAAGAATATATTCTCAGGGGAGCTTCATACAACACAAAAAAAGCATAACACAGAATGCATTTGTTTCAGGTCACACATCTTGTTAAAAGAACATAGTACACCATCTTCCAGAAGCAATTCAATATGCCTTAAACCAAAAGCTTCAGCCTCTTTTATTGAGGTTTTATGCAGTAGCAAAACGCACAGTTGTGCATAGTTGTGATATGGAAGGAAAATTATACATGGTCCATAAAACTTCCTAAAACAAAATCTAAAATCTGTGGTTTGTAGACTCAACCCCCTGTGGTCTGATACCTCTAAATAAAATTAAGTGTTCCCAACTATATACTGAGGTTACACTAATTAGGATACAAAAGCACATCTGTTTGTAATTTATTCTCAGTAAAGGAAAAAAAAAAAAAAAAAAAATCAAGCAGTGAAGGTCTCATGTTAGAAAGTGAGTTTTTCCTTCCATCTCACAACACCAAGGTTTTATGCTCTAATGTTTCAAAATGAGAAAGAAAAAAAAAGTATATCAGGTATGTTTACTTTTGTAAGTTTACTTGCATGTTTACTTCTGTATGAAAGAATGTGGCCAAGGTTTAGCAAGTGTGTTAATTAGTGATGGAAATAAAAAAATATTTTTGTAATAAATGTGTGCAATGTCCAGATTGTTAAAAAAAAGACAGTGAGGGTCCTGCTGAGTGAAGTTCTGCAGCAAGCAGAAAGTGAAACTGCAACTCCAACACTCTACAGATGGCAGAGTGAATAAATCTCAACATGTGAAAGAAGGATTAGTTTAGAACCTCTCTCATGTGACAATAATATTCTAACTCATGTGAGTTGTATGTTGTTCTGAAGAAAAGAAAGCAATGTTATAAAAAATATATATATATATATATACACACACACACACACACACACACACGTATATATAATGTTGGTCCTTACAAAAAATGTTTTACATATCTAGGTTTTATGAATTATAATAAATGAACTGATAGTAAAACACCATAAAAATAAAACAGTCTACCATTATAAATATCATACTGCATGTTATCTACTACTGAAAACTGCTTGATACAAAAAGCTAATAAAGAAGATAAAGAATATACTGTTAATATAACTTCATTGGGATCTTAATGTTCCCACACAATAATAATAAAAAAAAAACAATTTACTGATCAATCATTAAAAATCTTTGGTGAAATGATTAATCAAGGTGTTTGCGATCATTTTTTATCATTGTCTATTGACAATGGATAATGATGAATAATTTCTTACTACTATTGTTTTTTTTTGTTTCATTTACATATTTTAGTATTAAGAAATAAGTTATTTTATCTGATTATTAAAAAGCTGATCAACTACATCCGTTTGTGTCTGTATATATTTTTTTCTAGAAGAAAGTGCTTTAAAAAAATCTCCACTAGAGAGCAGTGTTGCACCAAGGCTTGCATAAACTTCACAATCTAGACTCACAAGTTTGTCTGTACACCATCCATCTTCTAAGTTATATGTTATAAGTTATAAGTTATAAGTTATATGTATATCTAAGTTATAGGTTACCATACAAGTTTGCTTGTACTGCAACTTTATGAAACAATTTCATATCGAAAACTATTAGGGATTAAGAAAAAAAAAAAAAAAAAAAAAAAAAAAAACTTTAAAGACTAGAGTCTCGGGCTATTCAATTTTTGAATTGATCTATAAATTAAAAGTCTTTCTCCCATATTTTTGGTGTCCAACATAAGGATACTTACAGCAGAATATTTGTCATTTTAAATTCTAAGCCCGTTTGGTTAAATCGGTATAATTAAGACAGAAGAGTTTCAGGCGAGGTGATTAAGAATCACAGGCACCAGCTTGTCTTGGAAAGGAGGAAGTTAACATCTCTGTTAGGAGAGCACAGTCTGTGCTGGTGTCGTATAATAAAAGGTGCAGTGAAGTCGAAAGTGAACAGTGCTGGCCTTCCTACTTCTCTGCAGCCACAGCCGTCTGAGCAGGCTGCGTCCAGGCAACCAAATCTCGATGCAATCACACCACTTGACAGCAGGCAAGTGAAAATCAAAAACCAAGAAATTGCAAAAAAAAAAAAAAAAAAAAAAAAAAAAAAAAAAAAAAAAAACACCCCCCCAAAACCCCCCCCAAAAATTTATACTAACGGGCAAACCTTCCCCTTTCCTTGGGGGGGGCCC
>NW_015112913.1:263062-265518 GCF_001443285.1 Poecilia latipinna
GACAAAAACCCCCCACTTAAAAGGAGAAAAAAAAAAAAAAAAACAAAAAAAAAGAAAAAAAAAAAAAAAAAAAAAAAAAAAAAAAAATGAAAACAACCTCCCACAAGCTCCACCACATAGTTATACTGACAGGCAGAACTTCACCGTTCCTCTGAGAGGGTCTCCATCTGCACAGATGCTTCTGTTTCTTTGACAGAAATTTGAGTTTATTCTGCTCAATAAGCACCACACTGCTGGGAGGAACAAAGTCTCAGAGAAGTTCAGGTTTCCTCTTGACCTCATTTTGTTCTGCTGAAGTTAATATCGCTCTTTGTTTCAGGCACAGGTAACATTACATAATCTATTTCTTCCTTCTATTTAGAAATGGCCCGTAGCTCCTACAATATATCTTCGTAATTTCACTTAGTGCAACGTAATAATTTGCACTGCCATATCCTCCCATATCCATTAAGACGATGCTTCCAACCTGATCTCCAAGTCCTAAAATTATAAATATTTTAGAGCAGGGGTGGGCAAACTTGGTCCTTGAGGGCTGGCGTCCTGCAACTCTTGGATGTCTCCCTGGTCCAACACACTTGAATCCAATAGCTGAATCACCTCCTAAGTGCAGTCAGGTTCTCCAGAGTCCCGCTAATGACCTCATTATTTGACTCAAGTGTATTGAAGTAGAGACACATCTAAAAGTTGCAGGAGACCGGCCCTCAAAGCCTGGAGTTGCCCACCCCTGTTTTAAAGCCTCGTTTCTGAAGGAAATAACTGAAATATATGCATTTGTTTGCTACTCTATTAAATGAGACAAACAGTAGTTCTTGCACTACTTGATGGCTTGAAACAACTGTTATACTCAGTTGTTTCAAGCCATCAAGCATATTTGGATAGGTAACCTTAGTAAAGCACAAAAGGAAGTTTTCAAATTATTTCATGCATTATGGGGAAACACTATCCAAACCAGTCAGGCCCAGTTTGAAAAGGTAATTGCCTCCTAAACCTTATAACTTGTTGCACTGCCCTTAGCAACAACAGCTGGCATTAAGAGTTTGTAGCGATGAGTCTTAAACATGATTGCTAAGAAATTTTGGCCCACACTTCTTTGCAGATGTGTTTTTTTTTATTCAGCCTCGCTGAAGGCTTTACAAGTATGAACAGCGTGTTAAAGGTCATATTAGAGTATCTGAATCTAGTTTATTTTCAGACTTTGTCTAAATTAGGAATTTTCAATTATCTAGCCTGCTAACTCTCGCCGTTCTTGATCTTCCATTCATACATGTTTCACTGATGTTGTGAGGCTTACCTGCTTTAACTATTATGCCTATCACCACATCACATGAGGCTTCGGTTGGTTTGGCAATTACAATTTCTAAAGTATGAGGTACTTTTTGCTGTGTCCACAGTTCATTTAGCCTCCTGTAATAAAACTACGGAGGCTCGGAAAACAACACTGTGCCAGTATAGCCACAGATTGCTACAGAAGGTTTAGTCCAAATGTGACTTTCTAGGGTATTTTTTTTATATATAAATATTAGCACGGTTGAATGTAAATATCTGAGTCCGTATACATGGCACAACCCTTTGCGTAGATTTGAGAAAATCTACATTAAATCAAAAGTAGTTCACCCAAATTTTAGTTTTAAAATTGATTGGATTTTTAAACAGTATATCATCCCACCTCCCCCCGCCCCCTCCCAAAAATATATTAATCATTAAAAGCAAACTTAATAGTGCATTCATGCCAATTATAAGTATGTAACCAGTCAACTACTATATGAGCACGCATCAAAACTGATTTGAATTTTTTTAACGATGAGAAAAAAAAGATGTACAGCAACATTTTTAATAATTCTTTCGAGTACCATCCTACGCGTCAAGTGCTTTATGTCCGAATGCTTTAGTTCCAAAATGAATCCTGGGATTTATGGAACAGTTTGGAGGGAGTGCTGAATGCTGCAGTGCAGCTTCGATTGAACTCGTCTCAGGTTTGCAGCTGCATTGAGGGGAGTCTGACTCTGAGAAGGCACTTAGTCAGCAGAACGGTCCTAAAGAGCTGCTGCGCCATGGGGACTGCACTGGTGACACCTGCAACTAATGTCTAGTGTTTAAACATTCATCATCTGCCTGATGCATGAAATTCTTGTCCAAACAATATATAAATTTTGCCCTCACTGAAAATATCTAACATCATTTCCAGTCATTGAACACTTAAATGTCTTTTTTTCCCCCCCTCACAAGAATAAATAAAATGCATGTTGTCTAGTTAAAACACTTGAAAGCAGCGTTTGAAAGTAAAATATGATGCTCTCTCTGCAGCAGTTCTTCTCTCTGCTCAGCATGCATTCATAGCTTCTATAAATATGAGCCATAAGTACGCCATCATGCTGCTTTCAGAGGCATTCAGAAACAACCATTTACATATCTTCCTCCACGTAGAAAGCACATCACGGTCAAACATCTTCCCTCAA
>NW_015112913.1:269691-273039 GCF_001443285.1 Poecilia latipinna
ATGTGTAACACTCGCTATGTGTTTACAGTTAATAAATTTGTAATAAGACCAGAGCTAGGTTCGGCTACTGGAGTAGTGAGAAGTGTAGTTTGAATTAATGACCACAGACCAAAGAAAATTAAGTTAAAACAGTCGGCTTATTATTAGTTTAAAGAACAATAAAAGAATAAACAACAACAATGTTACACAATTAACACACAATGACACAAATTCAAAAAAAAGAAAAATAGTTTCCAGTTCCTTTCAGAGTATTTTATAAATCTAAATTAAGGATACTATTTATTTTACCTAGGTTATAGTTCTATTTAGGTTCTAGTTAATACTATTTATCTATTTTGATTTACAGTTTGTTTTAATCTGTTTAATCTATTTTAATTCTTTGGTGTTTCCCTTAAGGAGTTAAAAAAAAAAAAACAATAACAGCAAAACAACAACACAGCAGAACAATTCAGAAAGGACAGATCAAACTGTGCTTCAGATTGATGTCTTGTTTCTTCCGATGATCCAACAGTTAATTCTGTTTCAGTGACCCACTGCTAATACGCATGACAACATGGGCAGGTCATACCAAATTGCAGGGTTGGCAATGTCCAGCAGAAGGCGTAGCTCCTACTTGATGGTCTTTAGCTCCAGGGTTGGCTCGCCATCTCGTTCTCCTTAGGAAGATCCAGTTCAGTGATGATCCGAGACTCTTTAGGAAGGTTCAGTTCAGTGATGATCCGAGACTCTTTAGGAAGATCCAATTCAGCGATGATCCGAGACTCTTTAGGAAGATCCAATTCAGCGATGATCCGAGACTCCTTAGTCCAAATCCCAGCCGAACGAAAACAAAACAACAACAACAACAAAAAAAGCCTGTTGCCAACAAAGAGCGACAGTTAGCAACAGTTAGCTCCTCTGCTGATAAGCCGTTGAATTTCTGTTGACAAGAGCAGCTGTTAGCTTCAGCGGATCAGCTGTTACTCCTGTTGACTTTCAGTTGGCTTGCTGTTAGCACCAAGAGCAACAGCCAACGCCTCCGCTGATCAGCCTCCGCTTCAGCTTTCCATTTAAATTAAATAAATGTTTAACAAATACATTATCTTAAAAAAAGAAACAAAAGAAACAAAATACACTTTCAACTCACCAAGTCCAGTTCCACAACACAAAAAAAATGATCCCGAACGCAGTCAGGGTGAGAGAAAAAATATGGGAAAAGCTCCTTCTCCAGAAATAAAAAGAACAAACTCGTCTTAGACAACAAATCAGCTACGAGTGGTCAATTTCTCTTATCTGTCTTTTCTTTTCAGCACAATCCCGTTTGCTTCTGCGCTCTCTGCTTGCTTTACGCTCTCTGCTTGCTTTCTCTCACGTCAGAGAACGCAGCAACCCGATTGGCTGAAGCTAGTCACGTGGGTTACACATAAATGCGACCCTTCAGAATAAGAGAATAACAATTTTAAGATCGATTAATTCCCTATTTATTTATTTCCTATTTATCTAATTTACTATTATTTTTATGAAGAGGCTATTTTAACCTGGGTTACATCGTGTCATAATTTTTTTGCTATGATTTTGTCCGGGTGTACTCATGTTCAGTTTCTGTTGAGTTCATTTAAGTTTAGGTCGGGCTTATATTGTTTATGTAGCAAAGTCCGAGTTTTGTCAGTGGACATCGAGGTTATTACATTACTGTGAAGTAAACTAAGTTTTTTTGTGTTATCAGATTTACAGTATTAATACTGATGTGTGTTCTGATATGTCCTCTTAAAGGCAAACCGACGTGTGAAATGGATGAGCTCAATCCTGACTGGGGTCCAGCGCTGAATATGGGTCACTGAGGTAAACGACACAACGTCGGACCGACAGGCGCGTCAATTAAAGAGGCGATACAGCAAAACCATCAACAAGTTACTGAGACTGTTTTCATTATTTACCCCAGAAGAGGTAAATAATGAAAACAGAGTTCCAGAGGCTGTAGATGAGGAGCAAGTTGGAGAGGCTGAGAGAGCTCAACAAGGCTGCAGACTCTGAAGAGGAACAGGAACCATTTGTGCTCCTGTTCACAAATGGTTCCTGTTTTCTCTCATTCAATAATTTCATGTGGTAAACATTCATGAATCGTTTGATTCAAGCACTTCAAGTTGCATGTAAACAGGTGAAGAAATGAATCACATTTTAAGTAAAAATTTGATATTTAAAATATTTCAGGTAATAAACATACACGTAATGAAAGATTATATTTTTAAATAAACATTTTATGTGATTAAAGAAAACAATTATATAATCAGACATCTGTCAGGACACTGGATTTTTGGGTTTGTTTTGCTTTTCATTTTATTTAGCTTCATGTTTTAATTCACTTTAGTTTAGCCCGTCATGGTCCTTTTGACATTATTAGAGGTATTTAGTGTAGTTAGAATTATATTACTGCTTTTCCTTGTTTGTCTGAAAAGCAAACAAGGAAACAGCATTAATACTGATGAGTGTTCTGATATGTCCTCTTAAAGGCAAACCGACGTGTGAAATCGGTTTCACACGTCGGTTTATAGTCTAAATATAGACTTTAATATAGTCTATATTAAAGACTATAGTCATTTAAGACTACAGTCTTTAATGACTATAGTTTAATTCTATTTTATCTTTCTAGTTCTTATTTCAGCCTCCCTGCAGGGTTTCTAGTAATGTTTATTTCTTAATTTGATCACCGTAGGTTCAGTTATTCTTCCATGTCTGAGTCTGTATCTTTCTTTAGTAATTCTAGTTGGGTTATTTCTTTTAGATCTTCTAGTTTCTCTTGCTCTGTGTTCCTTAGTTCTTATTGTTAGATCAGCCTTGTTTCTATTTAGGTTCGGTTTCCCTCATATCTTTCTCTCCTAGTTCATCAGGTTTTCTTTACTCTTAGTGTCTTTTGTATTAGAAGTATTTTTCAGTTCCCTGTTTCCTCCCGTTTGTCTTCCCAGCAGATCTCCTTAGTTTCCCTGTGCCACCTCCTCCCAGCCCTCAGCCAGCTGCTGTGCCAAATTACTCACACCTGCTATCGCTCTTCTCATTTAGGCCATTGTCCACCAGTCCAACTTGTTATCCTGCTCACCACGTTGCCAGTTGTTACCGTTGTTTTCCCTCGTGTCTCCTGTTTCATTGTGTTTTGGATTTCCTTGTTTTCCCTGGATTTTGGATTTAGTTCGTTTATTTTGTTCATTAAAATAACATCTTCATAAAGTACGTCCACCGCCACATCATGACACAAACCAGATGAAAGAGCCCATCTTTAAACATTTAATGTGTAATTAAACAATAAAGGTGACAAATGTTATGAAATAGATCAGACTTTAAGTAGATATTTGTTGTATTTAACATATTCCAGGT
>NW_015112913.1:274395-282360 GCF_001443285.1 Poecilia latipinna
TTTATTTATTTCCTATTTATCTAATTTACTATTGTTTTTATGAAGAGGCTATTTTAACCTGGGTTACACCAACATGTACTAAACAGCCTCTCGGCTCAAACCATCTTGCTACAGGGCTTGGTAGATGTTGTGGCCAGGTGGCACTGACGGTTGATTGAAATTGTGAGCAGCAAGGGTCCTTGATGTAGCGCTGCTATTTTTTACTCTGATTTTTCCCACTCATGTTTTATTCAAACTCAGGATGCTTCAGTACAAGAAGGTCTGTTTGCTGCCAAGTACGGATGCCGGGTGCTTGGCTTCTGTGCTTCTGTCCGTCCCATCATCGTCTTCTTTAGTGCTGGTCAGGTGCTTTGTGACGAGGCGGAACGATTTGAAGCAGAAACTGAAAACTGGTAATACACATGACTTGCCTCTAATCATTGCCACTTTGTTCACCAGATTTGCAAATAGCATCCAGCGTCGCCATAAACAGCTAAAAGCATTACAAATTCAACTGGCTCCAGCTCAGCTGCGTAATCAGAAATTCCCTTTTCGTTTAAAAAAAAAAAAAAAAAAAAAAAAAAAAAAAAACATTCGACAGCTTGGATTGATGACTAGAGTCTGTTTGTACCCTAGACACTTGTAACTGTAATTTGTATTCCTATACCAGATATTTGATCTGACCGGATATATATACAAAACACAAGATTAGTTTGTGCATCAGCTAATTTTGTATGCGGTATTGTAGTGCTGGGTAACACAGAGTGCTATGAAACGATGACCTAACATGCATCTGGTGTGTATTGATTGTTTTCTTTTAGGCAGCCAAGCTCACTCTATGATGGGACTGCAACAGAAGTAGTGAAGGAGGGAGAGGTGGGTGGTGAATAAGAGGAGTTTAGCTTTTTTTTTTTTTTTTTTTTTTTTCCCCCCCCTTGTTGTGGCTGCATTACAATAAGCACACATGTGACACATTCCTGGTTTATGTCTTTCTCTGCATTTGTTTCATATCAACAATTTGCTCCGATCAGAAATTGGAATAAAAGGTATCCATGTAGCACACACGCATGCTTATACAAATTCCTGTAGTACGCCGTGCTGTTTTATCTCTACAACATCCCCAAAGCAGTCAAGTCTGGGTTGGGACTTTGCCTCATTGTATGCAGTTCAGCATTAGCATATTATAAATGAGGGAGCTCCAGCTTCTGACACATACCCCCTCATGTTCCAGATGTTTAGAACAGCTGGTACACAAACAAACAGACGCTAAATATGGTCCCTTTAATAATTCAGATGAGAATAGAAAGTTATGAACAGAAGCTATGTCTCGTTTTCATGGACACTATATGATACGTTTTGCTCGGTGATTCATTTTCAAAGGTAATTTGTAAAATATTGTTTTTTTTGTTGTTTTTTCCCCCCCCCACATCTACTGTTTAATGCCATCGCAATGTTGTTCAATTTTCTGGGAAAGTGTTTTGCATCTGTTATTGTTTGTGTTTTCTAAATGTTATTTTGCTAAATGTGTGAGGCATCATGTTTAGTAACATTTCCATTTGTTGTAAAATGTCATGGTCCAGCAAGCGCAAATTATGTTGTATTATGTAGCAGACTATCCTGCAGGGAGTCATTCATTAAAACTTTTTTTTTTTCCTTCATTTACTCATTTTATCTGCACCCTGAATAAGATGGAGCTCTTGCCCAAACAATTCAAAATGAGGTGACTGAACTTTAATCCTCCAAAAGATAATTTTATTTTGTTTCATTTGACTTAGTTATTCACTGTTTTCAAATGCTGTGTGATACAGTTTTAAGCAGCCGGTTTAAAACTGTAACTGTATCTATGAATGAAAAAGACACAAGGCCTGTTTTACTGTCTGGGAATAAGTTAGGCTAAATCTTTACTGTAAAATGACCAAAATGAATTGTATTTAGTGTTCTTAAACAATTTTCCATTACTTTTTATCAGTTTCAGAATTTTATACTAATATTTAAACAATTTGGAAGAGCCCAGATGATGATGATGTCAGAACTTTGTAAATTTCTAATTGTTTATCTCACAACGTCTGAATTAACTGACCACACACCTGCAAATCAATATTAATATCAAACATACTGCCTCCTTGTGCGGCAATAATTGGAAACCAACATAAATCAGCCAAGATATAAGGGAGAGAACCATGGATCTCTATCCGAAAGGGTGCAAAGTTCATCTATTCGGACAATTATTTTAAAGTTAATAGCATGACAATATCCAGTCATCTTATTGTTTAGGAAGAAGATGGGTTATGTGTTCCAGAGGTTAACATGTGTTTTTTGTGTAAAAATGTGTGCATCAACACACAAACAAAAGCAAAAGGCCTTGTGGAGACGCTGGCTGAAGCTGCTAATTGGGTTTTCTTATCCACAGTGAAATAAGTATTTTACCAGCTTGACCCCAAAGGCGACTCAATGAGGAAGAAGCAATTGCTCAAAAAGCAACATAAAAAACAACAAACAAACAAAAAAACAAAAAACAAAACACTATTACAGTTTAGAAATGGAGCCAAAAAATGCACCCAGGAACACAGCACTCCATTTTTCACAACATTTTCTCTGGTCTGTTTAAATTAAATTTGAAGTGTTTGACCATAATGACACAAGCCCTGGTTTCAGACTGACAGACAATTTGTGGGCAGAACTAAAAATAACTGTGTGTGAGCAAGTAGGCAAACAAAACCGACTCTGTATCATCAGTTCAATCCGGAGGAATAAATCAGAATTCCAGCAAATGATCGTGAAAAGCTTGTGGAATGATATCCAACAACTTATATCATCAAAGTCTAGGGAAATACATGTACACTTTGTCTGCTAGATAGCAGTTAGATTTAGTTTTTTGGTAATCCTAACAGAAAAAGATCTAATCAACTGTCAGACATTGGGGAAAAAAAGCAGGATTTATAGTAACACAAGTTAAATTTCATCGGGTCTTGATGGGTCGTAATCCCCACAGTTTGCAGTTCCTTAACCTTTTTAAGAGTTTCATACAGCGTATGTAAACCTCTGATTCAATTATATATAAAACCTGAACATAAATGTTTCAAAACCTACAAATGTCTAGTCCTTTTGTCAGAGCCCTTTGTTGAATTTATTGTGTAAAACACGAGTCTACGGACAGAAATCTCACTGCTGCTGAGATGAGCTTTTGACAAATAGACATATAAGAGCACTCAGACAACGTCACCGAGTCAAAATAAAAGCTGCATCAGCATGCATCCCATATGCAACACACTAACAGGAAATTAACATCTAAGCACATTTATTTTGTGCTCAGCAAAGTGCATATTGACTTTATTTCAAATGCCAATCTCTCTTAATTTCAGCAACCCCCCCCCCCAAAAAAAAATACTATTCCTGGCAAGCTCCACAAAGAATATTGTTTGTGTGCGTGAGATCTCTAACGACATAAAGCTTTGCGATGCTTAACGATGATTGAAATCAAACAACATTAACTAGGTCGTCCATCCATTCCTCACCTCCGGCCTTTCGTGTTTTACGGCAGATCACACAATCGTTGAAAGCTGTGCACTGAGTGATTCCATTAGGGTGGATTATGTCTTTATGTCTGTGTGGCAGAGCTGGTTAACTGTTGAACAAATTAGTTTAGTGGTGACTCTAAGCGGGCTACTCCAATAAATCCATGCTCTTTTATTTCATTAGGAAGCCGCAGGATATCTGTCATTCGTGATACGGCCTTGGAAGATAGTGTTGTCACAAGGAGCGGGCTCCTACAGGGTTGACTGATTAACATAAGGGCTGACTATAAATCATGTAAGCAGTAGCAAATTACTCAAAGCACGTCATAAATCGACTGGTGTGGTATTAAATGTACATGGTGTCCTCTTTATGAAGATGTTGTTATGAATAAAAGCCATTGATTTAATAACAAAATATTTAAGAGATGGGGTTCGTCTCTTACACTCTTTACAAAGGCAAACATACTTGATTATGAGCATCATTAAAGAAAAAACATCAACAGGAATCAAAGCAGTTGCCCTGCTTTGAGAACTAATTGCTTGGTTCTTGTTTTGCATCCCCAGCAGCCTAGGTTATTTATTATTGTTAAGCACCTCGCCACACAACCACTTGACTTTTGGTTTCCTTGGCAATAAGCAAGCTAAATCCTGCTCCACTTCTTCAGGTGGAAGTGAGTCAACCGAGCTGTTGTACAAATCGCCCCCGTACCATCCTCACGCTTTCGCATGAGCTAGTTGTGGAGCACAGAGAAAACTGGAACAAAAACAGGAGCACAGAGACAAATGGCAGTCTGTTGTAATCGACAGAAGCGTTTCTCCACAGGCAAAACACTCCCTGGCACCAGCGCGCCGAGCCTCGAAGCGTCCTTTCATTCATTGATCAAGAATGCACAAATCTTTTCCGCTGACGCCTGGGCTCATGAAGCAGTCGCAGGAGCTTTTCAAGCAGCTGACAAATTGTTGGCAAATTAAAGAGCTGTACGGGAGCCATAGGTTTTCGTTCTTATTTACGATCATATAAATTCAGCTTATTGTCCTCCCAGTAGGATGAGAGAATAAACCTGACACAAAATCATTAGTTAATTATTCGGTTCCATTATCCAGGATTTCAAATGATGTACTAATATTTTCTACCCTGGAACCTGCATATATATATATATATATATATATATATATATATATTTTTTTTTTTTTTTTTTTTTTTTTTACATGATTACTATTTCAACTTTTGGGAATGTTGCCATGACTAAAGAATCATGCTCTGCTTAGTACATGCAGTGCCTTGTAAAAGTATTCGGAAGCTCTTTTTCATATTTTGCCGCAGCACAACCACAAACTTTTGTGTATTTTACCGGCATTTTATGAAATACAGCGACATAAAGTTGCACATACCCCAGACAGCAACACGTCAGACAGGTCAGAGAGAAAAAGCTGTGGAGAGTTTCAAAGCAGGATTAGGTTATAACAAAAATATTTTAAGCTTGGAAATATTCATAAAGGACTATTTCATCTACTGTCTGAAAAACGGAAAGAGGTCTGCATGACTGCAAACAAAAATATTCCAATATGTCCACCTAAAGTGTCTGAAAAGCTGCCAACAGGCCCATGATAAAGCTGGAGGACCCTTTAGAGAACCGCAGTTCAGGTGAGGGAAACTTTTGACAACATAATTGTGAGCTATGCTCACCAGAAACATTCCCTTTTATGGAAGAGCACAATGGAATGGCTTGGATCAGAGCACATGTATGTGATGATGGCTGAGTCAAATTCCAGACTTAGAGAAGTTCCCTCTATATGCAAAGGTACGAAGCTAATTATTGGCATCCTTTCTAATGTCATTATCCTGTCCAGGAGTGATGCTGTGAAAAACTAATCCATGCATTTGTAACTTTAAGGCCAGACTACTGCAATTCTTTACTATCAGAAAGTCCATAAAATGTAATTAGAAGCTTTCGGCTGATCCAAAACGCTGCAACGGCATTTTTTTTTTTTTTGATGAAAATTAAAAAGGGAGATAATATTTCCCCTGTTTTAGCTTCCCTTCACTGACTCCCTGTTAAATCCAAAATGGAATTTAATATTATCCTCCTTCTCACATTTAAAGCCCTCAATCAAGCTCCATCATATATCAGAGATCTGATTATTCCATTATGTTCCATTGTTCCATTACTTTACTTCCATTACTTAGTACTTCGCTCTCAGACTGCAGGTTTATTGGTGGTTCCTGGAATCTTAGAAAGTAGAAAGGGAGGCAGATTCTTTAGCTATCAGGCTCCTCTCCCAGTTTTAGTCTATGAGGCAGACACCCTGTCTACTTTGAAGGCAAGGCTTAAAACTTTATTTTTTGATCAAGTTTATATAGCTGAAACAGCAATATCTGGGAAATGGTAAAGGTGTAGAAAGACTGCAACCAAGCATTCTTTCTCCAAGAAAAAGCATCTTCCCAAGAGCTGTGAAATCCATCTGTCCAGCTTCCATCCACTCCCCCCACCCCACCACTTGCAGACACACTCACACCCATTTGCTGCACTGAACAAGGACTGATTGAGAATTTAGCAACAGATAAAGTCTGTTGCTGGTTTATAATTTTACTTATTTACCACTGAGGGTAACACTGCAGTTTTGCTATGTTCTAGGAACAAAATGACAAATAAAAATCTTATGTTTTAATAAGACAGCTGTTGCAGAACTGAAAATTTCTTCCTGTTAAAGGAAGGTTTTTCTCTCCACCGTCGCTCCATGCTTGCTCAATATGAGAAATTGCTGCAAAGTCAATGACACGATGCAATTGTCTTCTCTTGCTAAATTCCAGGCGCAGAGAATGCTTCGAATACTGCTGGATTTCCTTAGAAAGAAAACTGTTTGAACTAATTTGAATAGTAAACTGAGCTTAGTGCTCATAATAAGGATCTATTGCAATGTATGTATGAACAAATTGAAATTACTTCTTTGTAAACTGCCTTAAGATGACGTTTGTTGAGAAATGTTCCATATAAATAAATTGAATTTAATTGAACAGACAAAACTCCAAATGCCGGTACTTTTATCTTTTAATAGCACTGAATCCATACGGGCACCACAAGATTTTCAAAATTTCAGATCACTGAGACAGACAGAATGTTTTGTGTTCACCGGACACGTACAATTCCAGGATGTAGTGCAAGGAACAAAGTCTGTAGCTCTAATGTGACAAATGTGGAAAAAGTTACGAATATTTTGCATAGTACTGTTGCTGCATATAGACACAGCACCTCTTGCACATGATGAACTGGTACAGGTGCTTATAGACGTTGATAAAGAAGAAGCATCATATTTATAATGTCATTCTTAGCTATTAGATACAGTAAGTAAGCATGAACATTTTTTTTTAAATGTGTCAGAAAAAAAATCAACATTTTGGTTGAGTTGAGTAAATCACAGGAAGGACTTTCATGAGATCTAAAACAGACTGCTGGATGCAGCATGTGTCCCAATTTCACTGTAGAGCAAAAGATCTGAATCCTGTTGACTCAGTCAGCATAAAATGCCAAGTCACCATGGTAACAGAGTATGCAACACACATGGATGATGGACACACAGAGCTATTGTCGTATCTTTGTTACAGGTTGAAAACTGAAATTAAAATGTGGGGAATGTTGACAGATATGATCAATAACTGGAAATAAAAACATAAAAAAAAAAACTCGTTTGTCCATTCTGGATTTATGCATCACAAGCCTGAGCCACTGCAGGCCACTGGAGCGCTTCTTCGTATTATGTAATTGCATTCAACAACTGTGATGGTAACAGCAAAATCCACACACACACACACACACACACACACACACACACACACACACACACACACACACACACACAAAACGTTGTTCAAGCGATTAGAAAGAAATGTTCACTTGTTATTTATTTTGCACTAAAGAAGCAAATTGAACTTAGTGTCGGTCCATAAAGTTGCATAATATTTCAGTCACACTATCCCTCTGATTACCAACAAGCGTCGCTGTCCATTGATAATTTCTGGAGGAATAAACCTCACCTCACCACTGTAACACCGGTCCACGAGGGGAAAATAAGATGCGGCCGTTTTCCTCGCTTAAAACGGGCGTATTGAACCACAACAACTACCCCAGTGGACACCGCGACATCTGGCGTGCCTCTAACACTGAGGATCAGAGCGCAGGGCGGGCATGTGCTCCTACCTGTCCGCAGATTGAAAGATCTTCTGGCTTCAACCAGATATGGGATGTCGCTCGTGGAGCGGAGCCTCCTGAGCGGTCTTCGGTCTGAATTGCTGGCCGGTGTGGTCGCCATCAATTTGAGCCAGTGTCCAGAGATGACTGCTGGCCGACTGGGACAGAAGCAGAACCGCACGGCCACTCGCGCGCTGGGAGGCAGCGATCGATGAAGAGGAGGAGGCAGTACACATGCACGCGGGAGAAGAAGGCAAAAGAGAGAGAGAGAGAGAGAGAGAGAG
>NW_015112913.1:286141-315846 GCF_001443285.1 Poecilia latipinna
ATTATTATTATTATTATTATTATTATTATTATTATTATTATTATTATTATTATTATTCATGTAAATTGAGGCAAAATTGTTTTGGAGAGTGAATAATTATACCTTCCTGAGCGAGTTAAGGATATCAACCACTAGAGGGCGCACTGGAATTACACATAATCTTGGCTTTACGACACTCTTGTTCCTTTGCGGCCCCTCCTGGTAGTTGAGGACAGATAGGTAAACAAGCCCAGTGTGGTTTTCTCGTCAGACGAAAAGAAACTCCTGTCAAAGTCGGTGCAGTTTAGCTCCACATGTAAGTTCTTTTAAAAAACTGCTTTCGTTCACGTTGCTTTTGCTCGATGCAAGTTAAGGTTACGTGGTTTTCTTTGCTCTAACGACATCTTTAGGAGGCAGTCACGTACTTCACGACTGTTGGGCAACACAATACGTCTGCATTTTGTAAAGAATCCTGCTGAAATATAACGACATTAGGCTGCTACTTAAAAACTATGCTTGGCATATTTTTTTGTTTGTGAGTTTTCAAGTTAAAAATGTAGGTAACATTAGAAAAGAACGCTGCGTATTGTCAGAGTACCGACAGAGATTAAAGGGTGTATAATCTTTGTTTTGAATGGAAGAGCTGACATTCAGTTCAACCTGTTTCCATTTGTTTGACTTTGTTTGTGTTGATAGGTGTGTCAGTTCAACTATTTATTTCCTCCCGTTTCCCAATTGTTGGGTATTTCGTTAAACAAACATATTCTTTAGCTTTCCTCTGTGTGTACATTACTTCAGTGTAAACATCCCCAGACTCTGTCGGTACTGTTGCAGCTCCTTTCTGCAATAAAATGCATCTCGGACTGCACAGCATTTTTGCACCATATCTGATAGTCATTTATTATCATAAGGGATGATACTTAAATCTCATAGGAAATATTACAAACCTTAAAGAATTCTAAAACTGTGTGTGGAAAGCTATTAAAAAACAAAAAAAAAACAAACTGGCACTTGTTTTGTTTCTTCTGATCTTTTAGTGACAATGCTTCTCAAAAGCCGAGCTGTCTTTTCACTTGGTCTTCGCATGTGCTCCACACATGTGACAACAGGACCAGTGATTGAACCAGGAAGCCCCAGTTCAGGTAAAACAAAAGCTTTTTAGAACCACATTGACCCACTCTTTCAACCAGGCTGTATTCTAGTAGAAAATTGTTTAGGCGTAAAAATATTCTATGTAACTACTGTATCTTAAAGACAAATAAACAAGTATTACTCATTTCACTAAACTGGAATTTTGGGTGAATTTTGTGTAAATGAACAATATTTTTGGCTGTTCATTTACTTAACATTATGGAGGTGAGAAAAATCTAAAAACAATACGACTATTAGATTACAAAAATGTAGTTTTAACAGGTTTGTAAGTTTCCACCTTTTCATTTTTTCATCTAGACTCTGTAACATCAGAACAGTTAAAGCCAGACTTACAGTAAACCAGCACCCACCAGTTTTACCACCTCTTCAACAAATCTGTTCCCAACAGACATTCATTAAGAAAAATTTTAAAAAATCAGTTTCATCATGGTCTTGGAGTGAGACTGGACTGGGATCCACTACTAAAATACAGTGAATGCAAAATGCAAATACTACCAAAGCCACATGTTCACATTGAAGCTGTCAGTAACAAGTCAGCTCCCTTCATCTTTGAAGGGAGCTGACATTGCAAAACATTGATTTTGCAATGTTTTTAAAACATTGCAAAAAAAAAAAAGTACCTCCTTTTGTTTAATTGAGATGATTTAAACGTAAATTTGTTGGATATTGATATGTTCTCGTTCAACTCTCAGACATGTCTGAATTCCGGAAGGCCTTCGCTAAAGCCAAGAACATAGCAATCATCACCGGAGCAGGTGTGAGTGCAGAGAGTGGCGTACCGACTTTCAGGGGAGAACATGAGAAGTGGAGGAAGTGGCATTCCCAGGTACATTTAAACAACGAAGCTATGTCGGATTACAACATTCTTCCTCTGAGCTCCATTCTTTAAACTTGTCCACGTGGATCTACACCCCCCGCCCCCCTCCTTCCCCTAGGACCTTGCTTCTCCAGAGGCCTTCTCTCGCAACCCGTCTCGGGTCTGGGAGTTTTATCACTACAGGAGAGAGCTTGTCTTGGACAAGAAGCCCAGCGCCGTTCATTTGGCCATAGCCGAGTGTGAAGCTCGTCTGAAGAAGCAGGGGCGCTCGGTGGTGGTCATCACCCAGTGCCAAGATGATTTGCACCGACAGGCTGGGTCAAAACATGTGCTCAAGATTCACGGTGAGTATTAGTGGGAAATTCTGCAGCGATGAAATCTGTAAGAACATGACGAGCCATTGTCTAGATTTTTTTTTTTTTCTGCACGTTTTGACCATATCAAAATGTAATTTGAATGTTTCTGTTGGAAGCTGATCCTTTCACTTGAAATGTGAAATAAAATCAATTTAATTGAGGAAAAGTATCATGAAGGTTCCTCGTAGCTAATGAAGTGACAAGTATTAAGGGTCTTAGACACTTGATGAGCAAATGAAGTGGACAGATTATAACACATTTTGTCAGCCATTTGGTCAATATATCCTCATGTCTTAAAGAGTGCAAACAAGGAGACATGGTTGAGTTTGAGTTTTGGATTTTGTTGTGAACTCTTCACAATTAAGAGGAATAAATATTATAACACACCATTTCTAAAAGTACTTGCTTGTCTGCCTCTGCTTACAGATGAGTTTAAGAGTCATCCCATGTTTATTTCACATACTGTAATGTCAGACCAACCTTTGCAATTATAACAGTTTAAACTCTTCTGGATTTGCTTTCTGTGAAGCTGAGGAGTTGTTGTCATTTTTGACTGTTCTTCCTGAACTGAATTTGTGTGGCCAGACCGTGATGTAATCTCATCAGAAAAGATTTTCTGTCATGTTAAGATTAGGAGTCTTTGCAGATCAGCCTCGTTCTTTCACACCAAATCTCGTCGTCCTTGTCTTTCTGGCTCTTGCTTTGTGTCCTAGTGCAGAATCTTGTTGAAAAATAAGGGGCCCATTCCCAAACTTCAATTTCCACAGAGTCAGGTACATGAAATTACCAAATAAATGTCTTTATATGGTGAAGCATTCAGAGTTCCATTTGACTGGAACTAAAGGGATGAGTTCAGCTCCTGAAAAACAGCCCCACACCATAATCCTCTTTGCACCAAACTTGACGCGTGACACAATGCAGTCGGACAAGTGCTGTTCTCCTGGCAAATGCCAAAGACGGACCTGCACATTAGTTTGCCAGACAAGAGACTCATGATCATGGTCGTCACTGCCAGGGACTTGTCTCCATTGCTCCAGAGTTCAGTGACGGTGTTCTTCACTCCACTACATTCAACACTTTACATTGAACTATTTGGTGTAAAGCTTCACTGCAGCTGCTCAGCCACGGATACTCATCTGTTATGAAGTTCTCTGTAAGATTACGGGAAGCTTGCAGGTCTGTAGCTAATGACCATGCACAATGTTGGTGACACTTTGAACCTCAGCATCTGCTGCATTGAATCCCTCTTTATTTACAGCTGGAATTGACTAGTTCCCAAGAGGGACCCGTTCTTTAAAATGTTTGTAGAAAGAGTCTGCATCTCTATACGCTTGTTCAGATACCTGTGTCATGAAAGCAATTACAACACCTGCATTCAGCGATTAGGATGATGGAGTTTTTTGACAATATCATGCAAAGAGATTATGGTAGGGGTGCCCAAAGTCGGTCCTCAAGGGCCGGCATCCTGCATGTTTTAGTTCTCTCCCTGGTTAAACGAACCTTGATCAAATGATGACTCGTTAGAAGCCCTAGGAATATTGACAAGCTGAAAAGGTCCTTATAACCACCAGAGAACTAAAACGTGCAGGATGCCGGCCCTCGAGGACCGACTTTGGACACCCCTGGATTATGGTATTCCAGTGAAACATTCTCAAGACTCAGCATTGAATGTTTGTAATGTTTTTTGATTTTCTCAGGATCCCAAGCGGCACCACAACTATTAAAAATATGAAATTATTTCTGTGTTCATTGCATTTTGTGTACTGTGTGTATGTTTGTGTGTGTGTGTGTAACCGCAGGCAGTCTGCTGGAGACACGCTGTATGAGTTGTGGACAAGTGACCGTGAACAAGCAAAGCCCCATATGTGCTGCTTTAAAGAGCAAAGGGTAGGCAACCCTTGATGAATATACTCACATTAATAAACATTCAGAATGTGTGGTTTGATCCCTTCTGTGCTTACACATTTTGTTTGTTTTCAGAGCACCTGGCGCAAATGTTCCTGATGCAGAGATTCCTGTGGATAAACTGCCAAGGTGAGATTATCTACACACCATATTATTAACACTGACAAATATATTTCCTAAGCTTTTTGGCTCCCCTTTTTGCTGATTTCAGGAGAGTGTTCCTAATGTCTACGACCTGAAATATTTTGACAGAACAACCTTTAATCTCCTTGACTTTAAGCTGGTTAGACATTCATACATAGTAAAAAAATAACTATTAAAAATGTGTTAAGTTTTATATTTAAAACACTTCAGCAATGGTTTTCAGACATGGATTTCACTCATTCGCTCTTTAATGTGGCACAAAAAGTCCATGTTTTATATTCTATTTATTTTATATGCTTCCTAGATTTTAATAAAATAAAAAAAACTAAATGAAAACTAGTTATGTCTCACCCTAAAAGAACCAAGAAACAACCAAACTCAAACATTCAGTTCATTTTTTTTTTTTTAGCTGAATGTCACTTTATGCTCTTCTGATTAGAGTAAACGGGGGATCAAATGCATGTGCGTGGTACATACACGCACAAACGCAAATGTGCCACAAATGTGGCAGATTGCTGCTGGTAAACAAACATCGTTCCTGAACAGCCCTCTGTTCTGATTTCAATTTTTAGCTTTGCTTTACTTCATTTGTGCCCTCCAGGCAGACAGCATTATTGGAGCATCACTCAGTAGGGACAATTTTTCAATAGAAGATGCAGAAGAAGAATGAGAGAAACTATGAAAGGAACGGTCTGCTAACGCATTTGCATGGAAGCATTTGTTTAATGGCACATCTTATCAAGCTGTCCCACTTATCTTATTCTCATTTCAACTCTTCTGTGAATCAAAGCTTCATAAATAAATGGCTGTATATGTATAATGCTAAGTAGGCGTTTTATATGTCTGACACATACGGTTTGGCTTCAGGAGATACGATGCAACTCCACATGCCCTTTAAATTCAGAGGCAACGCAGGGAATTAAACTCGTCCACTAGAGGGCAGTGATGTTCTTCGAGGTCAAATTTTGCCTAAATATGACCAAAGAGTTCTGTGTTCATTTCTCAGTGGCATTTTAGGTAATTGCCCCCTTTTTATTTTTGACTTTGCCTTTGAACCACGTTTCTCAGCTGACTGAACCCTCATTGTTTTGCTGTTTTTATTTCATTTATATATTTATTTTACTGTAAGTAGGAGCTGAATTAACCTATACTTCTTGCTGCTGTTCTATAAAGATGTGAGGAGAGAGACTGCCACGGTCTTCTGAGGCCCAATGTCGTCTTCTTTGGGGAGACTTTGGACTCTCACATTCTGACTAATGTGGAAAAGGAAATGGAAATCTGTGACCTCTGTCTGGTGGTGAGTTGTCTTTCATGTAGGCTCATTGACACACATTTCACCTGTGTGACAGTTTTATGTAATGCCGTATTTTTCCAGAGTGTGTTAAGGACTTGACCTGAATTGCGGCATTGTCCAGAGAAATCTGAAGTTGACTCTTGGGTTATTGCTCCCTGTTGTTTACTTGCAGGTGGGGACGTCATCCATTGTTTACCCAGCAGCCATGTTTGGTCCCCGGGTTGCAGCCAGAGGTGTTCCGGTTGCAGAATTTAATATGAATACAACACCAAAAACTGAATACTTCATGTAAGTTAGTAACAACACTAAGCTTCTATTTAAAAAAAAAACAAAACAAACAAACATGTGTGATAGTCTGCATTTATAATGTTAGCTTCAAAAGAAACCAAAAGAATCATTAGCAGATTTAACACCACTACTCCTCAGCGTTCTAACATTTGTGTTATGTTTTACTCTCTGTTTGATGGGACACAGGTACCATTTCCAGGGTCCATGTGGAACCACGCTGCCTCTGGCTCTGGCACCACATGAGTCAGAGGAATTGTAAAGATCGTTAGGCTGTTCTTTTTAGATGAAAGTTGTTGGTTTCTTCTACATTCTAATACAATCCAGAGCTGCTGTATTTCATCACAGTTTATCAAATAGCAAACTACCCAAAAAAAAAAAAAGTTTTAAATGTTATGAATTTCTTAATACTTGAAAATCTTGCTTACAAACTGGAATCAGACCAGTGAACTTTTTTTTAACAAATATTCTCTTCTTGGAATAAAGGTGAGAAAATGCAACTTCATTATGAAAGGGAATGCACTCCGCATTTACTTACTTCCGTAGGAAATTATCTTCCTTCTTCAGATGAAATGTTTAGAGGAGGTTGTTCTGTTAGTAGAAACAATTATGCTGTAGAAAGAACTAATATTCTTTCTTGTGCCAATGGATGGGATTCCTCTGTTCCTTTGCTGTCCAATGAACAGGTGTGCAGACATGCTGTTGTGCCTTTCCAAGCTGTTGATTCAACTTTGACCAAATGCTTGCCTACAAACCTCAAGTGCAAATCAAGCAATGTTGCAGAGATTTAGTCAAGTGTTTAGTTTACTAAAAATTGTAAAGAATAACCTACTCCTCGTTGTGTTTGATATTATGTCTGAAGTCATCTGGTTACATGTATGACGTATTCAGGAGACATTAGATACATTTTTATTTTGTTCTGTGTCTTCTTTTCTCAATCATATATGGTTAGAACAAAAAGCAATAACATTATTTTTTTTTTTTTACATTTTCATTGTCTATGGACTATACGCACAGCTACTTTTTAAAGGTATTAATACTGCCGATGCATTTACATAAAGCATTATTATTAAAATTCTAGAGTGATGCATACTGATTTTTGTGCCGTTCATTTTTCTTTAATTCACAGTAAAAGAATACAGCCCTGCATGTGCTTAATGTGAACACTAGAGGCCAGCGTTTAGCTTTCTTTAAGTTGTTTTATTTTCTGCTGGGGAGGGGAGATGGAAACAATTTAGCAGTTTTGTTCAGTTGTTATTCCTGACTGTTCTATGATAAGGCTGTTGAAAGAAAAGTAGTCAACATAACATATTTGCTATGTTGAAATAGGTTGTAATATGGAAACATTTGTGTTGGAGCTGCACTATTTATAACAGGAGTTCTCAAATTTCTCTGCTCATGACCCATAAAAGAACAGTGGAAGAGGTTATTTCAGCAATAACCTAACCTGCTAGGACCTGTGCTTTGTCCTTGTCTGCTAGGTCCAATAACCTAGCAGGCTAGGTCAAAGCACAGGTCACCTGTGCTTTGAAAAAATATTTGTTGCCCCAAAGACTTCTTCTGTTTTTTCTTTTTTTTGATTTTTTGACAATTTAAAGATTTCCATTTCACTTCATCAAACAATTTTTTAAAGGTATTAATGTCAACCTGCCCCTACACAAAAGGGCAGGTTGACATTAATAACCTGCCCCAGGGGGCAATTACTGAAGCAGTAATTGTCCCACTAAGCCTATTAAGAACTGTGGTAACTGGCAATATGTATTTTACCTTGATGTGGAGAAATTTTGGCCAACTCTTCTTTTTTTAAACTGTCTGTTTAAGGTTGTACCACAACATCTAAATCAAATTTAAGTTTCCATTTAGGTAAGGCCACTCCAATACCCGTCTTCAGGTATTTTGTTTGTTGTTCAGGGGTAGACTTATTTTGGAATTTTTGATGTGGCCTAATCCAAGTCTGCTTGAGTCTGAGGTCACAAAATGATGTTTGAACATTATCTGTCCGTCTGTCAGTCAGTTAATCAATCAATCAATCAATCAATCAATCAATCAGTCAATTATTTCACACGCTTATCCCTAGTGGGGTCGCCAGCGGTGCTGGGGCCTTAACCAGTGGTCAACAGGTGAGAGGCGGGGTTTAGATCCCGCCTTCTCAAGTCGATTGACCTATCCCATCATCCTTCCATAAAAAGGATAAGAAAACGATTCACTTTCGCTTAAACATCAGTAATTGTATTTACCTGTAATTACGTATGAAAAAAGCATTTTACGTATACACATACACAATTTTTTAAAAGTCATTTCATACCCCTTTCATTCACCTTGAATCTCTAAACATTGTCAACAAATCAAACTCCTGCTCTTGCCAGCCTACATCCCATAAAATAGCTGCATTTGAGGCAAGTCTCCTCTTGATATTTATTATAATATGGCTGCCACACAAGACGCACTCGGATGTTGACGTTTGACCTGAGTGGCTTAAATATAACAACCAAACATTTTACCAGTACTCTACTGCACAATGAAGCGTTTAGCACTCATTTTAGAACACTTAAGAACTGTCATAAAGTGGTTTGGGAAGAGCACTCAGTTTTCAGTAAAACTATTGCAGCTGTATAATTTGTTGCTTATTTTTAGTTTTTTTAAATTGGTTTATTGTCTTTAGTTAATGAGTATGTCCTCTTTGTTGTTTAAAATCTCTCCATACCTCATGTTGTCTGCCCTTGAGGTTAGGAAGCGCTGGTCTGCTCATGGCAGACGTCTAAAATCCTCCTGCATGACTAAGTTTAACAGTTTTTTTTTTTTTTTAGTAAAAATAATTGTGATACTGACCATGGAAGGTTATGTTCAATAGACAGTCATAAAGAGACTCTTTCAAGAGAGCCATTTATGCCTGTGGCCAAAAGAGAGAATAGTGTGCGAGTACAAGTATGATCTCAGGGGAGCCTCTTCTCGTAGGTTCGTTTCATGGCCACTATAGTTTTAGCTCTCTCATGATGAATTTTTTAGCTCACAAAGCAGAGCGGCGCCACACAACCTGATCTCGGGCCACTTTAGTAAGAAGCGTTATTTGTGGCTCCTTTTTTTTTTCTTTCTTTCTTTTTTTTTCGTTTTTCTCAAACATGGCATCTAAAATCACATGCTTTTGTCTTCAATAAAGAATCTCTGTTATTGCATCCCATCATCATTATCTTGATTGGATCTTCCACATCTGCTTTTCTGTTACTGGTGCCTTCCTGGAGGCAGAAGTAAGGCCAACTTCTATTTGTCACTCGGAGAGAAGAACACAGAGAGGCACTTAGTGGAAATCTCGGCTGTCATTTTTGGAGCAGGTTTGACCCGAGAACTCAACCTCCACCTCCTTTGTCTTCTTCTTTGTGGATATGAAGTGGAAAACGGTTTTTGAGACCTAAATTATTTAGGGCAATAGATTTGTCATTGGTAGCAGCTTAACAAATATTTATTGTAATTTAAATACATTTTATTGACATGCATCTCTGCAATATTATTTTTGAACTTATGTTAAATAAATTGCAGAAATGCAAAAGTCCTGGTAAGAAACAACCAATCAGAACCAGGTCTTGGCACTGTCAATCAAGCTTGTGTACGTGCTGCTCTCACCCTTCCCCTTGCTACGGCAACTCCTCACAGCAGAGCTTCTCGTGAATGTGCAGACTAGTTAGCATGGCCACTGATGACCGCTGCACTAAATCAGCAATCTTGAGCAGCACTTACATGAGCATGACTGATGGTGCTAAGACCTTCCTCCTGGCTCTGATTGGTTGTTTTTGATCTGGAGAGGTGTTATTCTGCCCTCATGCTACTAAGCAAAACATTGTTTTGTTGTTGTTAGGGTAAAAACAAAATGTTAGAAACGTTGTTTCTCTTCTGTCTGTCGGTTCCACAGCTGTTAATAATCATCTGATTATCACACCTGCATTTTATGTCTATTTCCACTCACCCTATATATAACCATTTAAACTCTGGTTTTAATTTTTTTACTGGTTCATCTGTTCTCCACTGCTAGCCTTTGCTCGACTCTGCTGTAAATTTGTCGTGGTTTGTTTTTGAAGGTATTTAGTTTAGCTGTGGTCAGCTCCCGCCATTTTGGATTTGTGGACCTTCAAGTGTTGCTTTTGTTAGCTATTGCTTTGGTTAGCCATTTCGTTAGCTATTATAAAGCTCACCACTCTTAGAGTTGATGCTTTTGGGCATGACCCATCACTAGTGCATGTGCTTCAGGAGAAAAATATGCCAGACCCAGTGTGAATTCATCCTGTGTGTGCGTAACACTTTTCATTTTATGTGCAGACTGGCAGAAATGTCAGAGAAAAGCAGGGAAGGCTGGCTGAACTTTCATAAATTTTACACAATTCCATACTGAAGCCATCCAGTTGCACAGCACATGTCCACATCTGTTTAGAAAGACACGGTTCACTCTGCCATGTTAGCAATGCAGGATGTCTTTAATTTGACAGGCTGTGCTTTCATATGGTTAGTATTCCATTTCACATAAATAGCTCTGCTCTGGCTTAAATATAAATGTATATATATTTTTAGGTAAGTTTGTTTGTTTTTGCTGAAGGCTATGAATGGATGGGTGTGTGTGGTGAACTTTCTGAAAAAGCCATTGTGAACATTTGTGTATGTGTTCAGTCCTCATCAGAAAAGGACATTGCTATAATGACCTACAGCAGAGTAGTCCTGCCTTAGCTGGATCATGTTTTGGTGTTTTTTTCCATAACCATTAAAAACAAACAAACAAACAAAAAAAGTAATTTTGTAATAATTCACTGCAACTCTCTTATATTGGTTAAGAGATATTTTAATGTTGCCACAATTAAAATTCCTTTGGGCACTTTAAGTCTTCTAATAGCTTTATAATAGCTAACGAAATGGCTAACAAAAGCAATAGCTAACAAAAGCAACACTTGAAGGTCCACAAATCCAAAATGGCGGGAGCTGACCACAGCTAAACTAAATACCTTCAAAAACAAACCACGACAAATTTACAGCAGAGTCGAGCAAAGGCTAGCAGTGGAGAACAGATGAACCAATAAAAAATTAAACCCAGAGAGTTTAAATGCTTATATATAGGGGTGAGTGGAAATAGACATAAAATGCAGATGTGATAATCAGATGATTATTAACAGCTGTGGAACTGACAGACAGAAGAGAGATGAATAATAACACAGAAGAAGCTTGAACTACTAAACACTACAAACCATAGGTGAAAAGACTTGATATAATCTAAGAGTCATAAATGTAATTGCCAAAAGAACAAAACACAAGAATAACTAAAAACTAAACAAACAAATGAACTGCTATGGGAAAACTACAATGACAATAATATTGTCATTTTTATTCTAACAATAACACCTCACGTAATTGAAGAGCATCACAATATAAAACCAATTCTCAAATACAGTTACTTTGACATATTCTGCATCGGCCATTGTCTCAGTCTGTTGGTCTGTCTCTCTGTGCATTTCCTTGCCATGCATTGCGTGCAGCAAACTGTTGGCTTCAGTGTGGCACGTGATGCTTCGAAAGACAACCTCACGTACGATGGAGGACGCTTAAACTGGACACAAAGACACATGCGCAAACACACGTACACACTCAGATTATCTGAATTATCTAAAGCTTTAAGAGGATTTCTGAAAAGTGGGTGTTGTACTTGAATCTCATGTGCCTGATGGCTATTGATCTACTCAAAGCTTACAAACAGAAACGTGTGCAACAAGTGCAGGTACTTCTTGCAATCATAAACAAGTTTCCTACTTCTTTTTGTTTAGGCATCTAATGTTGTCTTCTGCTATATTAAGCTACATGACATATACACTCAAGTTATATCAAAAACTCTGAAATAAAAAAAAAAACTTTGTAGAAATGTATGTGATCAGGGATACTACCTCTTCATTTACAGCCTTGGTGTATATTCATCTAGGTATGTTGACGCTTTCTCACTTGACAGCTTGTTGACTACAAGCTGTGGCTTGTCAGCCTGCACTTCTGAGGAATTCAATCAACACCCTGCAGCACCCTGCCTCCTATATATATATATATATATATATATATATATATATGTATATATATATATATATATATATATATATATATATATGTTTATTGAAAAATGCCACATTTTGTTAACTTTTTTTGTAAAACAAAAAAAAAGAAATATAAAAAGTTAATTATCTAATTGACACTGTATATACCTTAAAAGGCTTTCACACTAAATATTCAAGAAATCTCTGTAAGTATATGCAATGCTTATTCCCTGTGTCAATCCAATATTTTTTTTTTACCCATAATTCCTATAAAACCTTTCTCGTGTGGATTATTATTTTTTTTCTTTAATTCCTTTATATGTGTGGATTACTTGGGCTGCTGCTGACATCTGGTTAGTGTTACAAAGAAAGATTTTAACTGTAGATATTTCTCCAAGCTTTGTTTTCTGCCAGAATCAGAATGGAAACTTAACGCATTTTGTGATTCTCACAGGAAATAGTTGGATACTAGTCGAGATTTAAAGAAAAACAGTGACAATTTGCCAGTCACTTCATGTAATTATTTTATTACTAGTTAAAATAAGATTAGGGGATTCATCACAACTAAATTGTGTTCGATTGCTTTACTTTATTTGGATAGCCACCATAATGTTACACAAAGAAGCCTATCAACAGGTTTCATCGTATGCTGCTTCAGGGGTAATAAACTTATTGATCTGTTGTGACTACCAACATGTTCTGCAGAGGAGACAAATGCCTTGATGTGCTGAATATTGTTCCATACTTTCACAACCAAGTCAAGTTTTGATTTGGTAATTATGAGTGGATTTCGTCTTCGACAGATTTCTGCTCAAGGCCAATTGTTGGGTCATTACTTTCAGATTTCAATGAAAACTACTCAGACTGTTCATTTTCGTTGTAGTTCCTACATAAATAATAAAAGAGAAATTGATTAGGACGCAATGCAAATGTATAAAAACATACATGCACATGCTATGTTGGCATTTCTTCGTCGCTGCTATTTCTCTGCAGTCAACACTCTGAAGTGACACCGAGGGGAAAACAAACTTTACTTCATTTTGGCTTAGCACATTGTAATTATAGCTGACATTAGCTAATTTACAGCTTGTGTTGCTAGTCCCTCCTGGGTATGTCTTGGCTGTTTCATTTGCCGCTGTTGAGCCAGCAGATGAAACAGCCAGTGTGCAGATGTCCTGTGTCTGTGCACTGCTGGGGATTGCTGGTTTCCCAGCTATCATTACAAACAATCTTCTGATGACAGCAAGTGTAAACCACTTGTTTAGATGGGGGGTAACACGTCTAAATATTCTCATTGATATGTACTCCACATTTTTCTTTTTGTCCTTTTTTTTTTTTTTTTTGTCCCTCTGGAGAAGTAATTTATGTGTGAACTGTTTCCAGATGCTGAAAATCCCTGTTTTTATGATAATAGAGACTTATATTCACGGGGTAATTTGTGGCATGTCTTTCTACTATTACTATAGAAGGCAAACCCTATTTAGATTGAAAATGCATTTGGTTCTTAACATATTTATCAACAACAGTCAAAAATGATTTTGACCCCTTAGATAAAAAGTGGAAGAAAAAGGATGCATAATTTTTAAAACGTTATTTTTTATTTTTATTTTTTTTACAAACAATCAAAGGTTTTTCTTGTATTTGTATTCACTGCCCCAGAGCCAACACTTTGTAGAAGAACTTTCTCACTGTAAGTCTTTTGTGGCATGTCTCTACTGGCTTCATTCAAGTCTTCTGCATCTTCATTTTGCATAGTTTTTTTTTGTAGCTCTAGTTTCCTTTATTTGACTTTCAAATTGGAAGAGAAAGAAGCATATAAGCCATAAGATTAAATTCTGACCTCAAATGAGTGGAGTATATTTGCTGTGGCCTGTACATGGTTTGTGAAAAACTTTTACTATATTTCTTATAACTTGTAAACTTTTAAGTTAAAACATTCCTGTTTTAACTTGTAAAAAAAAACATATTGAAAACCATTTATCCTTCTGTTTTCATCGTAACATTTTATATTTAAATATCACATAAACTCCCATTAAATCACAATATCTTTTTGTGGGTGCAACATGATACGTTAGGGTACAAACAGCTTTGTAAGGCACTGTAGATGAGCTCCATAAAAATATACATCTCATGTCAAAGAAAAGGAAGATTTCAAGAGCTGAGGCTAATATTTAGACATATTGTGATGGAAAAAGCTCTGAGACACATGCTTATATTTCCACTTCATGTTAGATGTGTAGATAGTTTCTATCTTTTGCTTTTGTTTCATAATTTTTTTTGTATTTGAACAATGCTTTCAAAGCAAAGCATGCAGCAGGAAGCTGACTTCCTCTCTGTCCCTTTTGTCTGTTGCCCTTGGAGGGCAGCTTTGTGCTGTGAACTCCCATAAGACCTCTCTTTGTTCTCAGAAGATGAGGCCTGACAGAGTGTGACCGTCCACTTACACCTGAAGTCACCAAAAGCTCAAAGAATAACTGGTACACACTGAACGATGCTCTCTTCCTGCTTAGCCAAAATCAGACCAAGAGGCTCCCCAGCAGCGCGGCACTCAAACAACAAAATAAGCGCAAAAATAGTGACATAAAAATTGTTTCTTCCAGAACATTGGCTGCAATGTTATTGAAGGTGATATAAAAGAGAATTAACATATACTGTAGCAGCTTTGTCATCGGGATTCATTTTGGAGATGCAAGTCTCAAAATGTTGAATTATGGGTATAGGCAGTGACGGAAAATCAGTAGCAGATTAATTACAGCCTGGTTGACAGACTACAAATTGTAAGAGTGTGTTATTTCATTTGCATATCACCTTGGTGAGAAGCCCCTGCTGACAGGTGACATACAATAGCATGATTGTCATGTTTATGTGTCGGCTTATTAAGTCCAGTGGAGGGGACATCTTTGTAGATAAGACAGAATATCAGTGTGAAGGCAAGGTGTCCTACATCCTGTGTCCCACATCTCAGTGTCTCTCACTCTCGGAGGAGGAAATGCTGAGAAGACAGACAGGGGAGGCAGACAGGAGAAAAGGTTGCAACAGAAGATTTAAATCTAACTTGTTTGATGTGACAGAAAGCAAACTGACGGTCTGTTTGTTCTCATGATTACTGCTCTTTGATGAAATATTGCATTTTCCTGTTTTGCCTATTTGAACCAGCCTATGTTGTTGTTTATCTTTATACTATTACACTTTTAATGTACATAATGTTCAAACTTCGCAACTGATAGAAACAATTCATGTTGTCTGTCTGAACAAATAATTTTATGTTTATTAGGAAACTTTGACTTATGAATGTGAATAAATGAGGTAAAAAACACTTGATTAAAAAAATCACCATACCTAAAAATGTCTTACTCCATTTCTCTCTCTCTCTCTCTCTCTCTCTCTCTCTCTCTCTCTCTCTCTCTCTCTGTCGCAAAAGAATCATGCAAGAATGAAACACGACAAAGCATAAATTCCCCAAGCCTAACAACCTCACAACAACATAACAACAAAAATAATAATAATAATGATTCAATCTGACAAGACAATAAATTACACTAAATATAGTCGCAAAAATGTCACAAACTCCTTGCTTTGATTTCTGTCTCTGTACCACTTTTTTTTCTTTTTTACAAAACAGCTTCCTTTTTTTTTGTTTCTCAATTTGGCACGCAGCCCTAAACTAAACCTTCTTGTTTCTATTTTTCATCCCGTCCATTCCCCCCCCCGCTCTCTTTGTTTATCTGCCACACTCTATAAAACTCACTCCATTTCTGTGCTGGATCAGTGAAAGCTGGGACACAAACAGCTGAGCCAAAGAGACACACAGACCGGGAGAGCTGTCGGGTGGAGGGCGGGGAGAGGGACAGAAGGCGTGCGGGAGTCGCGGTAGCATGGTCGAGTGCTGGACTTTGGCACTGGCCGTCCATCTGTCACTTTCTTCCACCCTCTCTGTGGCACTGACGGGTCGTGGCGATGGCAGCCAGTGACGGATGACTAATCTTCTGCTGGTAATGAATGAGACACCTCCCTCGGAATGCCAAAAGCGTTGCATGTGTGGAGGGTCCTGCTGTGAATGGGATGCAATTTCTTATGTAATGCCATATACCAAGCAAATACATTGAGCACTTTCTTGTATGCTGATAACACAAGGTAGGACGAGCACTCAGAGATTTAGCAAAGATTAGATTGTCAGGGTTTGTTTTGGTGGAAACACGTGATGGGCAGGTGGAATGGAGAAAAAAAAAAGGACACTTTCGTTATGAAAGACGACGGTGATGATGCGCTGCTCATTTTGTTTGACTGTCTGCCTTCCAGTCAATCCGTCTTGACTCTGTGCGCTGAGTAGCCCAGACGTGTCTTGTATTCAGCTCATAATGCGCAGGCGTGATCCTATCAGAGCCCCGCAAAAAAAAGAAAAAGAAAAAAAAAAAAAAAAGCTGTAACCATCCAGAACTAGACGTCGTGTGCGTTGTTCCTCATGTGGCGCTCAAACGAAAGCTGAAACATCCATTTTGCAGGTCGACTTAAGAGACTGTATAAGGGGAATGAAGATTTCCTTTCTCGGTAAACCTTTTGGGCAACACAGTCCAACCTGTGGATAGTACACAGAGCGCCTCTGTCCAGTCCCCGCTATCTGGGACGCTCTGCTTTCCCTAAAGCTCGCTAAGCGCGTCTTCTTCTTATTATTATTTTTTCCTTTTTTTTTTCACCGTTGGCGGCTCGGCGTGGGATCTGCGCTTCGATCTGAGCCTTGTGCAGGTATTGAGTTTATGAATGGCACTAACATGGAGGAAATACCGTTTCAGAAAGTCAAAACCAGGCGGAAGAGAAGTCACTGTCCACCGGGTGTCCCCCTGACCACCATCGCCTGCGAGGATGAGTTCGACTGCAAGGAGCTGGAGTCTCTCTTCCAAAATTACAACCTGAAACTGGAGCAGACATCCACGCTCAAAGCACTGGCTGTCCTCATCTTCACGTCCGCGACGCTGGCTTTGGTGGAGCTGCTGTCCGGTCCGAGCCTCACCATCTCCAAGGGGTCCCATCCGGTCCACTGTGTCATCTTCCTCTCCCTCTTCATCGTGACTAACGTCAAGTACCTGCAAGTGACTCAGCTCCAGCAGATCGTTAACCTGACACTTCTCTTCAGCTTCACGTTTTCCTTCCTCTGCTGCCCCTTCTCCCTGGGCGCCATGGGACTGGAGCCCCCGACGTCCCCGGAGCAGGGCGTGTGGCAGCTCATCCTGCTCACCTTCGTCGCCTACGCGCTCCTGCCCGTGCGGACGCTCCTGGCTGTTGTGTTTGGAGTAATGGTCTCCATCTCCCATCTGATTGTGACCGCCACTTCTGTCACGGTGAAAACTCAAAAACTGTGGAGAACGGTGAGTATACGTTCACTCATTTATTATTATTTTTTTTTATGTGTGTGTACTTATTTTTACTGTTATGATTGTATGAAGCATGCTGTTAGTATACTTCATACCAACAGCAATATCCACAGTAGTAGTTTGTAGTTAGTTATACCCAATCCCGTGCGCAGGCACAGTTTGGATGTCAGTTCAGCACCGAGGACAGCTCCCCGTCGGGAGGCCCGATAGGCTTTGTTTTAAGTCTGACCAAAACAGGCCACAAATAAAACATTACCCGTAATCAGTTCAACTCAACACACAACTTATTGTCAGAACAACCGATTATAAAATAGACATACACATTGTGATAAAAAAAACACAATTGACTAAGAAATAATATGCATACATCATAATACCATGTATTCCTGCAAAACACGAATACTAGTCTATATTAAATAAAATGTACATAAATAGATATTGGTTAATCATAATAATCAATAATAATATTATTTTTTTTCCTTTAAAGTACATGGTTGCCCATGGAGTTGGAATACTATTCCTCCCAGGCTTATATTCCTGGTTTTATCTTAGTTTAACTTGTCACAGTGACATGGTTTAGATATCTTACAGTATATGCATGAAGTTTGGAGAAGTTATACACCTTATCTTGCAGAATAAATCACTGCCATAGTCCTTTCATGTCAAGAGATGAAAAATATTTTATCTGCATCAGCGTACGTCGAAAGTGCTTCAAAAGCATTCCCCAAAGTAAACAATAAGGGCAACCCATTAATGTCCTGTTGAAGAAGTTGAAGTAGTTGTTCTTGTTCTTACATTGTTCTTGACACTTCAACATGTCCTGTCATAAATGAAAGTAATGCTGTAGTCCCTGACCCATGTTATACCTTCACGGTATAAACTCATCCCATATCTGAGTTCAGCAGACTTGGACCAAATAACCGTCTGAATCAATTATGTTTCGTCAAAGGGAATAAGTGCTGTGAACCTGAAGGAAATAACTTGAACTCAGAATAAAGAGGGTGAACTCTGATGGAGTAGATTTAGCTTAAAAAAAAAACACAAATGAATTTTACCAGCCTATAAGAGACTTCTTTGATAAGAACATTTTTCATTTTGTCACAAAAACAAAACACACGCTTTTGTTTTTGGAGTCAAAAAAATAAAATAAAATAAAATAAAATAAATAAATAAATAAATAAATAAATAAATAAATAAATAAATAAATAAATAAAATAAATAAATAAACAAACCCAAACACTTGACCAAAAACACTCTAATATCAATAAATAAATGTGATAGGTTGAAATAAGAAGTGGCATTTTGTGAGTCTATACCTTCAATTTCATTAAACATTTTAATATTTTCTAATATAACATTTGAAAAAGCTTTGCGATTGTCAAACACTTTTCCAAGTTTTAAGTTCAGGCTAGAAAACAGAGGAGACTAGGGCTTGGTGGTTGCAGTCGAATCTGCCCATGAATAAAATAATTTCTTGTCAGGAATATGAGGAATTAAAAAAATCTTAGAGCTCATATCTATGGGTTCTTGCGCTGGTTAAGTATGATACATAGGCTTTTATTGATTTTTTGCTTTATCCATTGATGGACTTTTCAAACTTTTCCCCCCCAATTTACCCAAATGAATAAGTGAAAGGAAACAAAAGCCGACAGGTGTGCTTTATGTCACAACTAAACCAGCATGTAAACCACTGACAGTTTCCCTCGGTGTAGGTTTCTGTTCCAAAGAGACTTGGATTTTAATTTAGAACCAAGTGACACCCTTCCAAAACCAGAAGTAGGCCAACTTAGAGAGCCACAGACACGAACCACTTGGACCACATGTATTAGTTGTAGAAAATAGGACAAAGTCATCTCAGTCTGTGCATCTTGGTATTTCTGTTTACGTTCACATGTCTGACTGTCATTTGGTGCCTTGGAGGAAAATCCATCACACCAGTTACAACCTTTCAGGCATATTGGAGCATTTAAGCCTTCATGTCACTTATGATATAAGTATTGGACTGTTCTTGCAGCAGCTAAGAACTGAGATTCAATCAGCTGTTCACATCATCTGCCATGAGGGCATACTTGAAGAGGAAATTGTTTTTTTTTTTCCTTTTTTTTTTTTTGTACGGTACCTAAGAGGTACCTGTGTAGCACAGTGAAGGACAGTGAAAGCAAAGCAACCACAGATAGCTAATCCATTAAGCTCAGAGATGAGCTGTGTAGCATGACCCTGCACGTCCCAGGTTTGGACCAACCACCCTCTATATGTCTCAGTTATTCAGCCTATGCTTCTTTTCATCAGCAGAGCTCAGTTTGTGTCTCAGTTTGTGTCTTATTACTGACATTTGTATGGAATTGAACAAGTTTCCTTTCGTTCAACTTTAGGTCTTGATGTCATACTTTGATCAACGTAAACACATATGCCTACTAACATGTTGTTTTATATTTTAAACAGGAACACAGTTTCTGTCCTTGATTTTATTACAATTAGAAAATGCAACACTTTTCATAACCTTGATATCAAGCAGCTCATTAAAAACAAAAAAATATATTAATTTTATACAAAATATTCTTAGATTTTTCTAACTTTTGCTAATTGAGATTTGTTAATGTTTTTTTTATGTTGTCAATGATCACTATATTGTTGCTGACATGTTCTACCTCTGCAAAACACAACAAATGACACAATTCAGATTAAGTCAACGTGGTATATCGCAGTCTATTGCGTTTTCATTTATTAAGCTGAAAGGAGAAGTCAGTAGCTAACTGCTGCAAGAATGTCACTTGTAGCCAAATTAACACAACAAATAGGAAGAACACAACAGGGAAGAAAAAAATAATACATGCATAAATTATTTTTATTTATTTCCCTGGGCACTTAATTACTGTCAACAGTGAAAGTGTGCTGTGCACACTTTGGAGGTGTGTACTTTGTTCATAAAGTCAGCATCAGCTAGCCCTTATCCGGGTAAAAAGAAGCTGTGTCCTGTACAAGGTTAAAAGGAGTCACACAGCTGCAGCCTCTGTGGTGATGGATGACCAGAGCATGGGGTCACCAGTGATTAAATTCCACAAATACATAAAATAAAGAAATAGGCAACATCTATTTTTGACCTTTTGGTAGCATGGGGTCTTCTTCTGTGTTATTTAAATTTGAAAATAAAAAGCGGTGTTACTTGTTTCAAAAGAAGAAAAAATCAGCAAAAAAAAAAAAAAAAAGTATTAGTTGTTTGTGCCACTCTTGCTTACGTGCGTGCGTTGGCTGCCCGTTCGACTGGCACTCACTGTTTCAGGGTTTTAAAGTTACAAAATTTAATGTCCCTTTGAGATTAATACCATCTACGTCAGCACAAACAGAGCAAGCGGATATTGATTTAAATGTTTTCATCTTGCCCTACTCAGTTTCAGCAATTATTTATATATATATATATATATATATATATCTTTTCCTTATTCACAGCTGGTTGCAAACACGGTGCTGTTCACTAGTGTCAACCTGTCAGGGCTGTTTGTTCGCATCCTGACTGAGCGGGCCCAGAGAAAAGCCTTCCTTCAGGCTCGCAACTGCATTGAAGAACGGCTCCGAATGGAAGACGAGAACGAGAAACAGGTAAGTGCATCTGTTCTCTGAGTCAAACCTGGGCTCAAATCAAGATGTACATCATGTATTTCTTTGATTTCTATCTAGAGCTGTTCTTATTCCTGGGAACACATTTATTCATAGTAATAATGTTTTTGCATTGCACTATATAAATGAAAAGTGCTTCATATTCTCACTGCCCCCCCCACCCCCCACCTCCCTCTCCTTTTTTTTTTCTTTTTTTTTTTTCTGTTTTGTAAACACACACATGCACTCAGGAGCGCCTGCTAATGAGTCTGTTGCCCAGGAACGTAGCTATGGAGATGAAAGAGGATTTCCTGAAGCCCCCTGAAAGGATCTTTCACAAAATCTACATCCAGCGTCATGACAATGTCAGGTAGGACCTGATCATGCAGCATTGCTGTTGAACAGCACAGCTGTGCACCAACTAATTCACCACAAGCTGCCACAGCCAAGCTAACTAAAGTGTTAGGATCACACTGTCTTGATCAGTCATTGGTCTCAGCTTGAATGTCAATGTGACTAAATAAAACCATGGTACAACCTCCAGCTGTTGAGATTCTTGTTATCGTAAACAGCTCAACATAGTTGCTAAATATAAATACCTTGAGCTAATCTTAGAATTAACCCCCCCCCCCCAAAAAACAAAAAAACAATCAATATAGTTTTAAAACATTTTCAGCATATTATGAGCTGCCTAGCTTTGGACGCTAACAGGAATATTCTTGCATGCTATTATTTCATCTTATATGTCTTAGAGTGTCATTAACTATGCATAAACTGGCATTGTTAATACTCATCCTCTGAATCAAGCTTTCTATGTAGAAGCAACAAAACAGTGGGACATTCTACCAGAACATATGAGAAGATTTATCAATTTTCGATCATTTCAAAAGTTTGTTAGATATTACTCAGAGCCACCATCATTGAAAAGAATGTTTTAAAAAATAAAGTGTGGTGTTGTGGGTTTAGAGTTGTGTAGGAAACATGCATGCAGTATGCAACGGCATTGCTGAATTGTGTCTACTTTGTTTATTTTACTGATCATTCTTTCTTAATTCTTAACTGTTCTTAAACTTTTTCTTATCATGACGTGTCAGGGCAATCTTGATGGAAATACTGTGTGACAATTGGTGGCATTTCTACTTAAAATGTACATTCTCCTTTTTTCGTACACACACACACTCTTAATGGTGATTTTTGAAACAATAAATCTTCTTTAAAAGTTTCTTTAGCAAGACTCCCACTTTCAAAAGCCTCTAAAATTACAGCACTATCTGCAAAATAATCTGATCAGTCATGTTGACAGACGGGAGTTCATTGCAATTATTGTTGTTATTTTTCTGCGGCCGCCTGGATGGAAACAACACTTTAATGCATCACAAAACCATGATGTTATTCTCTAGAAACATTAACACTGCAACAATAATTGGTTCTAACTAATATACAATATTATCTTGGAGTGATTCGACTGTTTTTTTTTTTTTTTTGTTTAGTGTTTTCAAAGTTGCAAATTATCAGCTCCACTTGATGTATTTGTCCAATCTTTTGCCTCTAAATTAATTTCTCAGACCAAATAAAATAAAATAATCTCAAAATGTGCATTCAGCGCAGGATTTTGTAACAACC
Source organism: Poecilia latipinna (assembly GCF_001443285.1). Taxonomy (NCBI): domain Eukaryota; kingdom Metazoa; phylum Chordata; class Actinopteri; order Cyprinodontiformes; family Poeciliidae; genus Poecilia; species Poecilia latipinna. The sequence continues at coordinate 308,710 of NW_015112913.1, forward strand.
CTCTGCTTTAGTTTTCCTATGAGGTTCTGCTGTTCTGTCAGTTGTGTCGGACCTTTAACCCTTTGTCAGATGAAGAGCTAAAAGTCAATTTCTTGCAGGAAGATGCACTTTCTCTATCCTCCTTCCACTTTTTCTCTCTGCTTCTCTGACTTCATTGTCAAATCTGCCCTTTCAGCTCCAGCATTTCATTGTTTTGTCTTGTCTTATCTTCAGCTCTTCCTCCTTCCTTTCTTCTGTGCTCTCAGAGCAGCAGCAGGGAGGCTTGAGGAGGAGAATTTGCTTAGCTCTGGGATTAAGTTGCTACAGGGGATTAAATGCAATGGAGACTAGATTCTTGTTGCATAACTCTCTTGGTATGTGTGCGTGTGCTCGTGGGTGCTCACGCTGGTTAAATACAGAAAGACCTTGTGTTGGGGAACTGCTGATTGCTTTTTGCCTTGAACTCCATCGAAGCCAGATTTTAGGGGTGACATACAAAGGGCACGACTCGAGTTGGGGTGAATTTCTAACTAGATTAGTTAATTTCTAACTAGACTCTGTGTTTCTTCCTTCTGTGACAGGAATGTTTGAGAGCTTGCTGCATACGGACATAAGTGGTGAAATGTGTTCCCATTTATATTTTACAAAAGTAAAATACGACACATCACATCATTTGAGTAAAATAAATAGTAGTTAGCATCTAAAATACTGTAGCCAAATATGCTTTTTGTCCATCACCTCTAACAAATTAATTTACTCTAATAAAATTACAAAACACACCAGTTCTAGCCTGTTCTTGTCCTTTGCTCTTTTAAGTAAAGAGGTATGTTCAGTTAACTTTACTTATCATCATCTAAAATTAAAAGGGTTTCATCACTTTTTGTCTTACTGTAACTTTCACATAAAAACTACCATTCATTTTTCCCCCGCTTTATAAACGTAATACACCCAATTATAACCTTAATACAGATTAATACGTTACCACATTCACATCAAGGTTTGAGTGACTCAGATGCATTGAAAAAAAAAGAAACACACACACACACACACACACACACACACACACACACACACACACACACACCCACACAAAAAAACAACACATAGCATTACATCCACTTCATTGTTTTGTATAAAATAGTTCTTGAAAATAAATTTGCGAAAAACAGTTTACTGCGTTCAGTAGGTTTACTTTGAAATGAAATCAAAACAATTAAAAATAAACTACCAGAGTCACTGACTGGCAGTTCATTAATCATACAAGCCCACTCAAAAAAAAGAGAAAAAAAAGTGAGCATGTTATATAGTTAAATTTTGTTGCAAACATATTGCGCTTTTATTGACTCGCCGTCAGCACATCCTCTGCCCACACTGTATCTCCAGAGGGGCCCATCCAGCGCTAACCCTGAAGCCGAGCTCCATGCTCGCATCTTTGACTGTGTGATTAAATTGACATCACATCTGCCAGAGCAGCTACAGCGATGCCTCCTGGAGCGGGAACGAAGATATTTGCATAATTGGGCAAATAACTCTTCAAATAAGTGCCACTGGAGAGGAAATGATGAATGAATGTGGGTGTGTGTCAATGTGTGTGTGTGTGGTTGTTGTGGCGGCATAGTTTGTCCGACGATATCAGGTGTAACATTCTAATCACTGCAGGATTAAAGGTCCAGTTCGGCATCACGTAACTGTAAATCGTTCAAATCATAATAACGCACATAGATGAACGTTTGACAGTTAAATATTGATCTATTTTGGCTCCATATACAATTTTCAGCATCCCTACTGTTCATTCATGTAATCTGATTCTTGCTCTTATTATGTGCCTTACGTTTTCTATAGCAAAGAAACTTAGATTGCAAGAGGAGCAGCTAAGTCAACTCGTTGCAGTTTCTATGCTGGAAGTTGTACTTGAATGAGCTCTTGCACTGTCTTACAGGAATAACTATGAACCTCCTGGGAAGAGGCATCACCTTGACTGTAGCAGGAGTTTCTTTAGAATTCCAACTGGCGCTCCAATGCTACCGTACCACAACATGCAAGTCACATGTACAGTGTCTCTCGTATTTTTTGCACTTCTCTTAAAATTTCATAACCCTCTCAGGTAACACTTTATTTGAAGGGGTGTGCATAAGACTGACATGACACTGTCATAAATATGACATAACACCTGTCATGAACATAAAGAAGTCTTTATGAATGTTTTATGACAGTTGTCATGAAGTGTCATTCGGTAAATAATGACACTTTTAATGCAAAGTTGCTCTAAAAGTTGCATTGAAAGTCCATTAAAAGTGCCAACTTTGCATTAAATTATCATAATTTACAAAATCATGCATAGTTGGCACTTTTAATGGACTTTTAAAGCACCTTTTCATTAAAAATGTCATTATTTACAGAATGACACTTCATGACAACTGTCATAAACATTCATAAAGACTTCTTTATGTTCATGACAGATGTTATGTCATATTTATGACAGTGTCATGTCAGTCTTATGCACACCCCTTTAAATAAAGTGTTACCCAAAGGAAATTTGTTAGAAGGAAAAATGTGAGCCCCACTTTTACAGTGGTAATTTTTCAAAGCACCCTGTGACTCAACTATTCAGTGTTCTTCGGTAGGAGTCTATCAGCTCCCACATTTACACTCACTGATTTGCTCCGTCTACCTTGCAAAAGTTGTCAAGATACACTAAACTCTGAGCTAAACAGACAATTTAAATTTTCAGATCAAATATTTGAGTTTGGTTTCAATAGACCTATTTCTGACAGGTGCATTTTTTTAATACAGTTGCTTGGTCGTGGTCAAATTGTTATTTTTCATACAGTGTCAACAACTGATTGAGTCTAACCAAAATTTTAGTGTGGTCTCTTTAGTCTTAATTTTTTTTTTGTGTGTGTGTGTGTGTCGCTCAAATCTGTCAGAATCTCTTCACAAAGTGTGATAGATGATGGTAGGCATTTTTGCTCATTTTCTTATTTCATATTATCTGTGAACTGATTAATGATTCTTTGGCAAAATTTGACTAAAATGTATGCACTCATTTTATAACTAACACTGACACCTTAGTTGCACCTAATTAATCAGCTAGCCACTAATAGTTTAGTCTTTTTTATGCCACTGTTGTGTTACAAAATATACGGAAGCGTATTGCTATCACGCAGGGAAAAAATTTTTTCGAGCGCTATCACGTTATAATACGCTTCCGTAAAAATATTATGCAATGAAAAACAAATTATTATTCACATATTTTAAAGGCTGTAATTTATTTTTTTTAACCTTCCAATGAGCAGTAGAAAATTATATTTAACATAAAATAGCATGGCTTTTCTTTCAACCATCTGACTTGGGAAAAGGTAAAACTCTTTTGGGAAGAAAATCCTTTGGAGTTTTAATTTAAATTTCTCACTCTGAGGGTCTGATAAGACTGAAAATTCAGTTTTATTCTGAATGAGCAGGAAATTGTTCGGTGTATTAAAAAAAAAAAAAACATTCAAAAAGTGCATAATCTGTGCAAGACGTGTTTTAATGAACAATGTGACAAATTTACAGAAGAACTGTCTTCTGGTTGAAACATATAAGTCCTATCACTTCAGGGCAGCTTCTGGTTATGGCAGTATGTCTTATTTGTCACCAATCATGTCATATTTATAAATTAAATACCATCTCGATTAAGCAACATTAAAATGGATTACTGCTGCAGATGTGGAACAGAGAAATCTGTTTTTGAGGACATTTTATTTTTACCACTGATAAAAGGTTAGTGTTAATCCAGACTAGAAATGAGCTTTGGTATGTTTATATATACATATTGTACTTTAGTTGGGGCTGCACAGTGGCACAGTAGGTAGCACTGTTGCTTTGCAGCAAGAAAGTCCTAGGGTCTTTCTGCAAGTGGGTGCCGAATAAAAACCACACCAAGATTGCATTAATAATTAACCCAGCTCAAAAAAAAGAAAAGAATCGAGAACAACATAACTTCCGTGCATCAGTTGTCATTTTTCTTGATGGGAAAGTAAGAAAAAGACTGGAGAAAAACTGCAGTTTTTCGTTGCTGCAAGACATGGACAACCTGCTGCTAATGATGGAGTCATAAGTTTCCTTAGCAGAAAATTCTTCTTCTGCTTTCCCGGGGTTGGGTCATGGGCGTAGTAGGGAGGCCCAGCCACTTAGTCCAGCTCCTGTGGGGGAATCCCAAGGTGTTCCCAGGCCATCTGAGAAACATAGTCCCTCCAGCATGTCCTCTGGGTCTCCTCTTGGTGGGATGTGCCTGGAGCACCTCACTGGGTATCCGTCCATGAGGCATCCTAACTAGATGCCCGAGCCACATCGACTGGCTCCTATCGACGTGTCGGAGAAGCAGCTCTACTTTGCGTACCCCCACATGACTGAGCTCCTCACCCTATTTCTAAGGGAGAGAGGTCAGACACACTATGGAGAAAACTAATTCTGGCCACTTGGATCTGTGATCTAATTCTTTCGGTCATGACTCAAAACTCACGACTATAGGTGAGGGTAGGGACATAGCACTGGTAAATTGGGAGCTAAGCTTCTTGACTCGACTCTGTCTTTACCACATCAGACCAATACAGCGCCCACTTCACTGCAGATGCTGCACAAACCCGTCTGTCGATCTCCTGCTCCATTTTGCCCTCATTCATGAATAAGATCCTGAGATACTTGGAGCAGGATGCATGTACCCGGAGAAGGCACCAAGCTCTTTTCTGGCTGAAGTCTATGGCCTTGGATTTGGAGACACCGATCGTCATCCTGGCTGCTTCACACTAGGCTGCAAACTGCTCCAGTGAAAGCTGCAGATCACGACCCGCTGAAGCCAATAAGACCACATCATCCACAAAAATCAGAGACACATTCCTAAACCCACTAAAACGGATCCCCACAACACAATGGCTGTGCCTAGAAATTCTGTCCATAAACTTTATGAACAGAATTGGTGACAAAGAGCAACATTGGCGGAGTCCAACTCCCACCGGAGACAAGCCCGACTTTCTGCCGGCAATTCAGGCCAAACTCTGACGCCGTTCATACAGAGACCTAACAACCCATATCAAACGTCCTGGTATCCCATACTGCTGGAGTACCCCCGATGACTTTTCGCTTGGGACACGGTTGAATGCCTTTTCCAGGTCCACAAATCACATTTAGACCAGTTGGACGAATTCCCACGAAACCTCCAGGACCCTGCTGGGGTATAGAGCTGGTCCAGTGTTTCAAGACCAGGATGAAAACCACACTGCTCTTCCTGAACCCAGTATTTGACTGTCTGATAGACCCTCCTCTCTAGCACCCCTGAATGGCGGGAGGTGTAAAAGCCTGGTTAGAACACACACTGCGGTCCCTTTTATGAATACGGGGACCACCACCCCGGCCTGCCAATCCAGGGCAACTTCCCCCGATGTCCATGCAATATTGCAGTCGTGTTAAACAACACAACCCTACAACATCAACACCGTAACCTCATTGCAGAATTTCAATGACGTTGGCCCAAAGTGTTTACAGAAACATGGTACTTAATACGCTACATTTTTAACAGCCACAGATGGTTGTTGGATAAACTATTTAACACACACTGAATCCACTGCCCCTCATTTTGGCGACATCTGTGAGACAACAAAGTGACATTTAGCAGCTCTCTCTCAGAGATCCAGCACTCTGTCATGCTGTGAAATCTCAAGCCCACATGAAGGTAACAGTCGGCAATCAGTACAAGAGCTGCAGACGTGTAAGTTGTTTGGGACAGTTTTATGACTAATCCCCTTCACACCACCAACTAGCACACAGTACTCAGGCCCAGTTCTTTAGAAACTTTCTCCTCTGCCTTGTTACAAAACACGAGGAATAAATGAGGACAGCACAGTTTTTGGGCCAAGGAACAAATTGAATGTCTTAACTGTTCCAGAATTATCAGCATGTGATTTTGCCCAGACGTAACGATGATTTGATTTCGAGAGTAGCTTGGGTTTTACTTCTTTATGTGTTGCTCTGACATTTATTTCAATGAAACGTGTAGTTTAAGAGGATAAAATGAAAAAAAAAAAAAAGTGTCCTCCAGCACATTAAAGCAGACAGTTTCAGAGCATCATCTCACATCTGAAGGGATTTGGATTTGTTTTCTGACGTGCTGTACCATTATTAATTAAACTGATTTGAATGAACTTTAAAAAAAAAAAAAGGCTGTAATGCTTAAAAAGGAGACAATGGATAATACTTGGTTCAGTAGGAGAAGATGGAACATTTAAGTGTACTTTTAAGAAAACTAAGAATTATAATTTTATGAATAGCAAAAGCCTGTTGCAAATTGTTTGAGGAAAAATGCTGGGATTAATCAATAATAATTCAGTCAAAGGCCCAAAATTACTTATAACCCTGAAAAATTTAGATTTAAAAATGCTTTCATAAAACCAAAATGTTTGTATCTAGTTAATAAAACAAATACAATATCAAACATTGGTCATGCTCCCATCAATACTAAATGTAAAAAACAAACAAACAAACAAACAAACAAACAAACAAACAAACAAACAAACAAACAGGAGAAATGTTTGATTGCAGTACAGCAATAGAACAATTGTTCTACTTCCTGTTTGTCTTTTCTGATTAGATCCAGGTTTTGAGTTTTAAAGGCAAAACATGCCATCACTATCCCATCAGCATAGTTTTGAAAGTTTTAGAACATTATTTCTTGGTTGGAACCCTGCAACAGCAGAAGGAAGATGTTTAGCTCTAAAACACGCAGTGCGTTAATTATGGTTAAATAAAAGTTATGAAACAAAAAAAAATTGTTTGTTCCCCACCTAACTTTTTCTTTGGTGTGCTGTCCAGTGGGCTGTTTGCAGATGATCCAGAAGGATCTATTTTGTGCCAGCAAGAGAAACCTGTGCAGCAGAATGGTTGGTTTGTCCTCTGTAAGAGCTTGCCTGAAGGTGGCAATAAATAATGAACAAATATTGGAACTTCTATTATGGAGGCATGCTGGAGAGAGAACATCCTGCGTGTTGTAGGTCAGGTCACCATGACTACAATGCTTTTACGTTGGGCATTAAAGCTCAAATTATGGAACACTAATTCCCCCCCCCCCCCCCCAAAAAAAAAAAAAAACAAATATTACTCTAATAATATTATATTTTTTTTCAA
>NW_015112913.1:318942-332351 GCF_001443285.1 Poecilia latipinna
AGTCCCAAAAGTTTTTTTGTTTGGGATTAAAACCAAAAATTTGAGAAAATAATTCCCCCCCCCCCCCCCAAAAAAAAAAAAAAAAAAAATTCAATTTGCACAAATTTTTGAATTATTTCCAAATGCTGTCAGGGAACCCAAATATTACTTTGTGCTACATTTGTCATTTGATTACGGACTTTGATTCTTCCTTTTCACACAGCCTTTTCCTTAGTCAGCTTCAGTCTTACATGCAGCCTGCTAAGATTGAAAATGAAGTTCCCTTGAAAACAGCGACAGCCCCTTTACTGTTGCACGATGTCTTAGAATGACTACCCTGCAGCTCCTAACAGGCCATGTCTCGGATCCCCATGAGATGCTCCTGCTGCTTTTTTTAATTTGCTCTGCTTGACTGCATGCGCTGCCTGTCAGTTGGAGAATGAAACTGATTCTGTCTGTCTCCTTCTTTTCATTCTTTTCCATTTCTTCGAAGGTTATCCATGTGGATGCTGGTGTCTCCCTCCCCTTTCCCCCCCGATCCATGTGCAAAATTCTAAATTTTGCTATTCCTGTCAAGAACAGTGATTGATTTCTTTAATACTGTATGATCCTATTATAGATAACCAATACTGACTTCATTTTGTCCCTCTCTTTCTCTGTTGCAGCATTCTTTTTGCAGATATAGTTGGTTTCACCAGCCTGGCCTCTCAGTGCACAGCTCAGGAACTGGTTAAGCTGCTAAATGAGCTGTTTGGAAAGTTTGATGAGCTTGCCACGGTGAGTCTGCCTTCCTTCCTTGCAGCCATATTCCCTCAATTATAGTCACTGTTGGCATTCAAGGCAACACTCACTGTGCAAAGAGTGCTTTGTCCAAACTCTGACACAGCAATGACTGTATGTGTGTGTGTGCGTGCATGTATGTGAGCTCGTGGCTCTCTTTAGCCACAGGCTATTGGCACACTCCTGTAGCTTAGCATGATGTCACAGTGAATATTGGAAGCCCATATGATGCCTAATATGATTATCCAGTGCTTCATTTGAGGAAGAGTTGACAGACCTCTTTAATCTCAGCCAGATTTACCCATGGCTAAAGCTTGCCTCCTCTCTTGTGTGAATGAACTGAATAGAGCGGATAGCAGGGGAGATGAGTTATACTCATCTCTAGTTGCTCTTGTTATGGATGAGGAAAAGATTTCAGCAGTCCAATCTGTTAATATTTCACTTTGTGGGTTATGGGTCAGGGTTGACAACTCATCTGACCATTTTTTTAAGCAAAAAACTTGTACTGCTCTTATTAATTTGTTTTCCACTGTAGCCTGTTTAATAGAATAGCACAGAGGTTTTCATAATTAGATTTTTTTTTTTTTTTTTAGATGTGGATTGGGCTGAGACAGCATCCATGTGATTCCATAACCTGCAGTTCACATGGCTTTGTCAAATCCATTAATCTGGAGGATTGCAGCAAACCTCTTTTTTTTTTTTTTTTTTGCTTTTACAGAAGGGTTTTCTTTGGCCCTGTCGGGAACTTCTATTTTTGACTTGCTTGTTTGTAGGTTCAAATTTAGGACTAGCTAAAAAAAAGACAGGAGTTTTGTTGTCAGTTATTGCTGTCATTATTTTTGTAATAAATTGTGAATAAGTTGTTTCAGGGTTGTAGCTATTTGCTGTTTCTTTTGGGTCCTTAAAAACAAATTGATTTACCTCTATTTTGGTTTCTTCCTGCTGCAGTTTTTTTTTTTTTAGCTTTAGTGTCAGTTTTTTACGCTTTCATTAAAAAAAAAAAAAAAAAAAACTAAAACAAGGCAGTTGCATCTTTAGATTTCTAAGCTGTTTTGATACAACTAGTTGCACAGTTGAATAGATGGCTGCATCCAGGACTTGGCAGCTAGCTTATAGCGTTATAGTGTCCTGAAAGACTTGTCCCCAGCTATTAAACTTGCCCTGACCCAAAGCCACAGTCATTCTTATCCACTTTGGCAGGAAGTGGCAATGCCAGTGACTCATAGCCGTGGTCACTTTGGGCACGCAAACTCTCTTTCGTCCCATACGAAGAGCGGGCGATGCCACATGGCCACTGGGCATCATCTCATGGTACGATTCCAGCACCATCCCCACACCACCTGTCCACTCTTTGGACTTGTCAAGCTGCATGGGAAGCGGGCCAGGAACACAGTGTTCTCCTGTAGTGCTGGTGATGTAGCAGACCAAGTCTGCTCTTCTCCTCTCTCTCTCTCTAAATTTTTTAACATGAATGAATCTAAGCTAGGCATTATCTGAATTCTTGCCCTGAGTCCAACCTCAGCATCACTCCCCCTGTAAACAACGACGGACAGTAAATTTATTACTTTTTTTTTTTTTTTTCCCCAAAATTGACACAACCTCTACATCAAAGCTTGCTAAATATTTTTTTGTGATTCAGAAAGACTTAACACAAATCATCCACCTTTTTTTTTTTTTTTATCTTCCTGGCACAGGGAGAAAATACAAACCTTGTTGCCTTAACAAATAATTATATTTCCTTCCAAACTCACACCACATGTTAGAAAAGTGACACACAAAGCTTCATTAGCCTGCATTTAGACACGTTTTCCTGCCACCAGAGTGAACAGGTTCATTACTGACACCTCTTCAGGCTCTGATGTTGTCTCTGCCAGCTCTTAACTAATTAGGACTGAATGCACCACGCGTAAATTTCTCTTTCAATCCAAGTGTGCCATTTCCATGTTTCTCACTTGTTTTAAGAAGCTTTTCGGTGCCAAAGTGCTTGTGAGTTTCAAAGTGGGATTTGACTGCCCCTTTCTAACAAGTAAATATGCTTTGATCTAAATCTCTGCCGCGATCTCAAGTGTTTCGCAGCCTCTAACAGTTATTCTTCTAGGATTGCCATGTCACCTATATTCCTATCCACTCTGACTAGTTTCCCCTGTCACAGTTAATGACAAGTAGCCCCCACAGCGTCACCGTCACCTCCATGTTTACATTAGATGTTCAGTTTTAGTTGTCTGCCCGACATTGCATATTACATGTTGGCCAGAAAGTCTAATCTAATCAAATAATCTTCTTCCTCTATTGTTGAGTTTCCAACATGGCTTGTGATGCTGAGACACCTCTTATAACTTCCTTTCTTTTGTGGGTTTGGATTTTGCTACTTGACAAATTTATGGAGTGCATAACAAATAGTTTAAAAACAGATCCTCGCTCCTGAGCTTTGTATCTCTACAGCTCCCTGAAAGTCACCATGGCCTTCATACATGCTTCTCTAATCATGTTTCTCCTTACCTGACTCGTCGCCTTATTTTGGTTGAGATTAGTCGTTTTGCACCATATTTTTGGTTGATGGATTGACTATTGCTCTGTGCCTGCACAACTGTTTTTAAAACGTAATGCTTTAAGCTCACCCACAACTTTTGTCCTGACCTTTCTTGTACAATGCTATTTAGTTTCCTTAACAGGCCCTCTCAAAGGGATGTTCTGTGTTTGGTAGTGACCCAGTTTAAATGAGAAGATGCTCATTGGTACAGATACAGTGCGGACTCTGTTCATTGATATGCAACGTACTCTTTAATGCCTGGTTACCACATTTCTATAAAGAAAAGCTCGTCTAAGTGTGGCAGTGCAGATGTTTGCACCAGAGCTCTTATACTATTTTGTGCTCTTGTTGCTACTCAGCAAAACCTGTTGTTACTTTGATCTCCTCACACTTGACTTTGCGTCCTCTTGCATATTTTTTTTTTAAGTCAATTAGGTATATGTTGTTTTTACTGAAATCACTACAAAGCCTAGGAGTAGGAAGACATAAAAGGAAATACTTAGATTGATAACTAATTGCACTGATACAGTGTAATAAGCAAGCCAAACACAGAGACAGCTGTGTTTCTGTGTTTGAAACACATTTTAAGCACTATGCTTAAAATGCATATTAAGCATCTACAATGCATTCTACGGGACTCAGTCTGACCTCAAAATTGCAACTCGTAGCAGTCTACCTTTGGAGCAAGTGGTCTTAAAGTACAGTATGTGGTTATCTTTTATTTGAATGCTACAAAACCTAACTCCAGCGGTTTTAACGAGAATTACCACATCTAAACTTCTCTTAGTTTTTGGGATATGTTGAAATATACCATATTGTTTCTTAATCTCATACTTCACTGTGCAGTGGCATTGTCAGAAATGATTCGTGCAGAATGTTTGACTTTTCAGACATTGCTTTATTTCCTGATCAAAGTAGAAGATCCTCAAGCTTGTCCACTCTTTCACAAGCTTGCAAAAGTAACTAACTCTCTAACTGTAAAACATACTGTAATATATATGCTTTTCATCCCAACATACCATTTTCAGGCAAATTACAATCATTTTGAAAAGTTAATTTATTTTAGGACAGAAAGTGAAACCAGACATGTTTGCAACAGGCTGACATTTTTCTATTAAATTGCTTTTTTTCCATCATGAAAATTAAGAATAACAATGCTTGAACTACATCTCTCTGTGTGTAATGAACCCGTGTAACATAAATGTTTTACATTGTCAGTTGAATTAATGAATATATTAACTGTTCAATGATATTCTGATTATTAAAAAGGAACATTATATGGAGGAGCATCACACAAGAGAAACGCAGTCCATATGCACAACAGAACTTAATATTTCATAGAATGTGCTTCATTCATTCATATTTGGGTTCAGCTAAAGAATGTTTTGAGATACTCCAGCCTTTTGTACATAGCAAGACAAGCAAAGCTGTGACTGCTATAGTACCATAAAACAAAAAAAAAAAAAAAAAAAACTTTTGTTGGACATTTCTGAAGTGATCATTTATGTATAAATCCACTCTTTTAATCATATGTGGATGTGATTTTTTTTAAATATATTTTAAAGTCATAAATGTAATTTTTCACACCAGTTGTTTTTTTATGAGACCCCCCCTTCTCTCTATAAACACTTCAAGCTGGTTGTGTTTCAAACAGTCTGTCCGGTGCGCTGTGTAACATTAATAGCTCTGTACTAGACGGGCCTTGGTGTGTTCGTGCACACAGTATACCATTGCTATTTCCCTGGCGGAGTTTCACAAAGCTTTTTATTCTTGTCCCTCTTTTCTCTCCTCTTGCAACACCTCCCTGCATCACAGCTTTCAGACTCCTCCGCTCCTTGTTTCTCAGCTTTTTGATTGACATGCAGCAGCCTACTTCCTTCAACTGTGTCTTTTAAGCCCTGTGGTTCTCTGCACTCTCTTTGCTTTTCATGTTTCCATTTTTAGAATGGCTCAATGATGGATTTATCTACTGTCTCTCACTTTCTTCGCAAGTGAGAGATTTGTTTTAGTTCCCTCATATATGACTGTGAAAGCTCACAGCATATTTCCCAATAAGCACGCTGCACTTTAAATGCTTCATCAGGGCCTAAAGTCAAATCTGGTTTTACTTCAAATATAAGAAAAAACTTTAAAGAAAAAGCTTTCTCTCTTACTTTAACAAAACATTGGTGAAGTATGTATAATCATTTGGAAGAATTGTTTAACGTAAAACTATCAGGACAATAAAAAAGTGTTTTGGTAATGATTTCATTAGTTAAAACAACATAGAGGCAAGTATATTTATATGGAAACATCTTAAGTCTGCTAAGATAGTGGAACAAATACACAGGCAAAACTTATACACACTTTGCATAAATAGACACATAACCCTTTTCCTCACATTCTGACCTGAAAACAGAATAAATATTTTCTGTGACCCTTTTGTATTTCAAATAAACCTTAAAAAGGTAAAGTTTAGTCTAAGTGACGGGGGAGGTGGGAACAACTTGTATATCTCAATATTTGGTTTTAGCCGTAGTTTCATTGCCCTTAATTTAAGGACAGGAAGTATTCACTGTCCAAATGGTGACAGCTGCCTTCCAGAAAACAAAACCTGGGCTTATGCACAGCCAAATAATCCTGTCTTGTTTGTCTCATGAGCAGATGCAAGAATCACTCACCAATCCTGCTGTTTCCCCTCAGATGTCTGCGTACTTAAAACTGTAGTCTGAAGCAAAACCCAAAACAAATAAGCCAGCTTGGATCCTTGACAGCAGAGTAAGTAGGATAAATGCCTCTAAGAAAAAGCGCCCTGACAATGAGTTTGTGTTGCAGTAATTGCAACGCGAGGCACCTTGAGCTAACATCGTTCGTCACACAAAGCAAATTTAGGCGAAATATCACCTGAGCCAGCTTTTCCACAGACACACTAAATGTAACATCCTCAGGTAGCATGCCATTCAATTGTTTTCACAAATTAATTTGTGTAATGTGCTTGCAATTAAAGGGAAATGCTTGACACCACTGAGAGTTAACCTTATTGCTCATTTCTGCCAAAAGAAGGAGTATTGTGTCGGAGACATTTTCCATTTAATAAATTCAAAACTACAGATAAATGAGTAAGATTTATATATTTTTTTATTCAATTTTTTTTTTATGTGAAAAATATGAAAGAGGATTAGAGCCACCGACTTTTGGTCAAAATTCAGATTTTGTTTCTATCTATGTGAAAAAAACAACCAAAAGAGCCAATCATTCTCAGGTGACAAAAGGATCATTTAACAATTTCGATCAGGGTTTTTCCTCAACCTTCCTAAATAGGAAGCAGCCTGTGCCATAATCTCATTTGATGCATGGAATATGCGGAGTCCAAGCTTGGACTTTTGTTTTGAAGCTCATCATAAAGTACAAGTATCTATTTGTCGAAAGGTTGTGTATTTTACGAAGAAAGAAACTGTTCAGTTAAATATTTCCTCAGAAATATAGACAAAGCTAACCGTATTCATACTCCTTGAATGCTTTCAGCCATAAAGTCCAATGTACCATTTGTATTTTACGTGATGGAACAACACAAAGCAGCCATTAGTTGTGAAGTGGGAGGAAAAGGACACATACTTTGTGCATACATACTTTTTATGTGGCTTGTGGCAAACTGAAAACTACAACTCTTGCTACTCCTCCAGACAAGCTAGATTTGTAGCGCACACAAGTAATAGTTCTCCTTTCAAGAGATTCTCCCACCTGAACTTTATAGCAGCTATGGTTTCCATCAGCCTGTTCTAATTCAACCCATGACACAACCTGTAATTTTGGTCATTTAGCATTATATGCTTCAGTCTATTTCTGTGTATTGTATGTTTCAGTTTACCGGTTTTAGTTTCTTCCTTCAGTGGCTCAGCTTACTCTCTTCCTCGCCGCCTATAGAGCATTCATTAAATTCTTCAGTAGTTCATAAATATTCCTTTGTTCACTTGCATCATTATCAGACGCCATGTTTCTCCAGGCTGCTGTTGATGATGCCGAGCTGTTCCTCGTTTTCAACTTCTTAAGGTCTTTAATTCAACATTCCTGTCTGGTCCTCATCTCTGCATTTGGATCCTCAACAACAGGACCAAAATGCATTTGATCATTTTTTTTTAATTAAAATTATCATTAGTTAGCATGAATTGCCATATCTTGATTGTGCCATACTCTTTACATTTTCAACTGATAGATTAAATCAGTCAATGACTGATAGATCATTGATTGATTGTTTCATACCATAATTAATACGTTTAAATATAAAACATTTTTGTTCAGGTATAAAATCTTTAAAAATCTATATATTGATGTTTCTTGAAAATTAGGATGAATTCGGTATTTGGTTTTAGAATAGATCAGAAAAATAACACAATACTCAAAGCAGGTTAAAAAAAACATCTTACTGGCAACTGGACTGTCTTACAATGAGTGAGAAAAGCTGTTGGATGAAAAAAGATTGGATGGATCAAAAAGAAAACTAAAATAAAAGAACAAAGGTGGACCTACTGTTAAGATACAAAGTCATACTTAACCGAGGGAAAGGAGCACACCTTTCTTTCAAAACAGAGACTGGTTCCTTGAAGCACAGATCCTCACTAAACATTGTCAGAGGAAAGAGCTGATGTAACACAGATGCAAGGGTCTGTCCTGTCATGATTTCTTTGAAACAAATGCTTTTGAAAGCATCAAAAACATGTGTCTAATCATATGTTTAGACATATGTTACAGAACCTTTTTTTTCTTTTTCTTCTTCTTCCTTAATGCCTGGGATTAAATCAAGCTGAATGTATTCTGTTTCAGGTCGTTTGGGATTACCTTTGCAAATTGGCACAACACTAGTTTCACTGTGCAAAATGATATCCAGTCAGCATCTTTACAAGTTCTTTTGCTTTTTTCTGCATGTCGATAAGCACATTTTGCACTAAAACACACTTGAATGACAGATATTGAACCCATATCCATCTTGAACAGTATAATGGCTGAATATTATTGTGTTTTCTTTCATTCCATTCCATTTTTTTTTTTTGCTTTTTAAAAACAGTGTTTTAGCACCTTTGGTCTTATGGCAATTGTGCCAAAGCACAAATGAGACTTACAGAGGCCCATTTTCTCCCTCATGTCTTTCCTGATTTCTGTTTCTTATTCCCATGATGTCGAACAAGAAAACAGTGAGTTTGAGGTGTCGTCTTAAAATACGTCCAAAGCTGTGACTTCACTCAGATGTTGTGAATTAACCTCTTACAACTTAAAAAGCCATTACATTATCTGGACATTCCTAAGCTGTTTTTTAAAGACAAGGAAATCTTGGTGAGCACAAACCAATGATCTTAAAGGACACAGAAATGATCTAAACAATCCCTTCTCTCTCGTTATCCTGACATTTGGGTTATTTTGGAAACCCACCCTCACCTGAAATAGAAAACATTTGGTCTTATTGAATTTCAGACAGTAAGAACAAAGACTGTCTTTTTACACTGTGTATGTATAGTTCTGGTTTTATTTGTGCATAAAGCAAATAAAAAGAAAGCAAAAGTATTCCCTTCCCTCATCCTTTAATCTTTTTATATTGCTCAAATGATTTGCAATCTCAATCTGTTGTTGTGAATTATACTTTTGTACAGCATCCCAATTCATTTGCAAAACAACTTTTTATTCCAAACTGAGTTATTGTTGGCAAATAATTCATACAAAAATGTTCAGCATCTTGGTGTCCACAAATATATTACCAACTTCTCAAAAATATATAGCCATTTTCTATATTTGAGTCCAAGAAAACTGTTTTTTTTTTTCTTCTTTTTCTATGAATCATATCAGCTGTCCAAAAAGCCAGTTAGAAATGAAGCAGTTTTGGCACACCAAGCATTTGTTATTTGCCATATCTGTTAATATATCAAGGTTTCCTTCACATATCTCACCCACTCGCTCCAACCCGCTACAGTGGAGTGAGAGAAGGAAGTGTTGATAGATTTTTCATTTGCTATAAAATAGCTGGTGAAAACCAGTGAAGAGCAATTTTTACTGGAGATGGAGGGAGATTATAAGAAAATGTCTCTGTCTTCTGTTACAAACCCTTTCACTAATATCCTACATCCCTAACTTTCATTATTGCAAAAAAACCCCAACTTTTTTATGAATTATCAAATAATGTTAACATGAAACACAAGAAAGAACAAGCCAGTTAAAGTTGTCAAGTTGCATGAAAAAAAAATAAGAAATGTAATTACTTATATGGTAGGTAGTGTCTCTGCATAACACTGCATAAATTTGCAGACTGACAGCAAGCATTTCTTCCAAGTTGTTGCAGAGGAAGCCCTTACCCTCAGCACTATCAGCACAGCAGTCGTCTGTGCTGCTGTATCAAAAGCAAAGCACAATGTGTTCCACTCTCCCCTTTGGGAACTTAGAGGAAATGAACTGCTACCCTCAGCTGGCTCATATTTTTCTTCATTATCATTTATTGAATGTTCCTCCTCCCTGCATTAATGCCTTGGTATTTGCCTTGTTTGTCCCTTTCTATTTTTATGCGTGCACAAGACATGGGCCAGTATGAGATTCGATAACCTTGGATGATAACCTTAAGCATTTATCGCTGATTCACAGCATCGCTACGAAAACAAAAATGTGCAATGCTACCAAATTTCTGTTATCTACAGTAGGAAAAAAAAAAGAAAAGAAAAAACAGTTAGTCCCAGTGTTGCTATGGCAGTAACAGCAATGTCTATCACCAGTTGATATGAACAAATATGTTGCGGTTTGAACTGCCTCAGTTGTTGTGTGCTTGGACAAGACACTTTTCCTGCCTTAGCTGCTGGTGGTCGGAGGCTCCGGTGGAGCCGATTGTACGTCAGCCTCTCTGGTGGCTACAATGTAGCTTACTACTGTCAGTGTGTGAATGTGTGCATGAATGACTGGATGTAGTGGGAAGCGCTTTGAAGTCCTCTGCACTATACAAGTAAAGGACATTTACTATTAAGCATAATTCCAAGTTCCTATACCTTTGTGTAAGTCTGTGGAGTAATATAAGTGTACACCTAGAGTAGGGCAACACAAGTATACCAGTCTGATACTCTAGATTGTTATTCTATAATCTAGTTGGCTTGTAGAATAATGTCAGACTGATATCCAAATATTTGTCAGGATATCTGCTCTGGTATCCAGACTTCACCCACCTTCTTAACAATGAGGCGAGATGAACATTTTGTTGAAAAGACAGAGAAAAACAAAACAGCCAAAACTTTAACGTTCTTTAACCATCACTAAAGATAAAGGTGAAAAACTAGCTATAAACAAATATTCATATTGTTGAAAGTTGCTAGGTTTGCTCTAATGAATGACTCAAGCAGGACTGTGGACAAAATAAAGACAGGGACTTGCTGGTCTGAAACAGCCTTTAAGACATATACACCAACATATAATGTCCAAATTAATGATAACTGCCTCAAATGTGAAATGTTCTCCACACTGTTTCCCAAAATATTATGATGGTAGCACCAATTTATTAAAGATAATTCCAACAAAATGGCCATACAGGATGCTTTTTAGATTTTCCTTTTCAAATGAAACTGTGAATAGGGGTTACACTCTAAAGCTTTTTTTTTTTTTTTTTTCTATCTGCTTATGCCTGTGACCACCCAGACTGCTCACAGTGCTGCAGTCACATGACGGTGGTAATCCTGCTTGAGTCTGAATCAGCTTCTAAAGCCTCACACAGCAGATTAGCAAAAGGAAAAGTACAGTGTAGGAGACTCTTTAAGTAGAAGGGCTTTCCCTGCTTCCTGTAGCGTCGCCATGCCTCACTAACACACCATCTGTTTCTGCACAACCCCAACCCCAAGTTACCCCAAGGGGAGAAAGCCTGCTCTCTAACAACAACAACAACAAAAAAATACAAGCATACTTGAAATTTATTTTTAAAGAAAGAAATATTTATAAAGAAAACAAAAATATTCATTAGAATTATCTAGTTGTTTAGGAGCTAGATTCTTGCAGTCGGTTCAATAAGAATAGAGAGGTGACCATATGTCAGAAGCTAATTTAAAATAAAGCACTGTATATAAAGGGAGCGATAATGATAATAATCTTGATTTTAATAATCATAACTATTTATAAAACACTTTTTAAACAAATAACTAATTATTTAAAAAGAGGTAAAGGACAAGTTAAAAACATATATACAAATAAAAGCAAGAAAACAGATACAACAACAACAACAACAACAACAAAAAATTGTACGCTCTGTAGATTTGTGTGGTCTCAAACTGTTGTGATACAAACATTTTAACAAAAGTTGAGATGGAAATTGAATTGAAGCTTTTAGGTTCTTCACACCAGAACCACACAAGCTTGGCAGCCTGTTTCAGTAGCTCTCAGCTAATTCCTGAGTTTTTCTTGTGTTTTTAGTCTATTTTTACATTTGTTATGTTGTTCTGTGCTCCCTACTCTTTTGTTCACAAGGGAGCAGCATTTCTTCTGGACTGCTATGTTATTTTTTTCTTTTTTTTTTTATGCCGTTTTGTTTGGACACAATGGCCAAGCTCCTGTTGTTTACACCAGAGATCAGCTGCTACCTCTGGATAGCTTCGCTCCATTGCCTCTCTCTGCGCAACCAGATAATACCCCGCTTTTCCACATATACAGACACACCCACAAAGTTCTGACCAATCGCAATCGCTTCACATGCAGATTGTGGCAAAAAAAAAAAAAAAAAAAAAAAAAAAAAAAAGTTCACCAGAGGTGAGAGATATTGGAAGATCAGTCTTTGTATGTCTTCAGCTAATTCGGATTGTCAATCTTTGCAAGAACTTTGTTTGAATTTAGCATTAATTATTTGTCTTACAGCGTGGGCAGCCAGAGAGTTTTCCGTGATGTACATTCAGGTTTTGTAGGTTAGTGTCTAAGAATAAATGCTTCCTCCTTTTCACAGCAGGTAAGTCTTCCGAGACGTGGAACAACCTCTAACTCTCCAGCTCTACTGAAACTCACATGATTTCTGTGTTAAAAATAGAGTGTCCATCCTGTCTCGTACCCACCAGTGTGCATAATTATGAGTCTTTGTGCTCTACACATGCATGGGCAGCAATCCCATTACCTTAATGGAAACAATGAAGGGTTATGAGGAGGCGCCCACGGTAACCTGGTCTCCCTGGTAAAATGAATGTCTGTTGTTAATATCCTCTAATGAAAGGCTATATTTGTAAGCCATCTTTCCACACTGCTGCTTATTGTTCCAAAGAGTGAGTGACTCACCTTATTCCCTAAAGTGAGACAGATCCATCGCATCGTGGGAGCTGTTAGTGCCAGTGCAATTTAAACGTCTAAAAAAATGTTATTAGGTAATAGATTAGGAAATGGACATGTCAGCCCAAGAGAAGCTGCTAAACAACAATGTATATGTAAGCTGTGAACTGTGCAGTTAAAGCATTTTTAAGTGACGGGGAAGTTCTCTTAAGTTTTATATAAAACAACGCAGAGTGCATTGGTTTAAATTCTTGGGCTGGACAAACTTTGTGTCAAACTTTATTCAAGCTGATTCTGCTTTAAACTGTGACACCATTTTATTCCTGATCTGTTTGAACAAACAGAATCATGGTCTTCATGATTCTGTTTGTTCATTACTGTTCTCTAACATGCCTTTGTTAACCTTCACTGAGCATTTGTATCCATATTGAGAATGACAAGAGAAGTCTACGTAATAATAAGGTGACTTCTGAAAGAACATGTTTGCAGTGGAATTTATTTTGGAGTCATTTATTTTTTCAAAACAAATGTCAAAAACCACGTTTCATTTACCCTCTACTTCACAGCTATGCATTATTTTTGCATTGGTCTGTTAGAAAATGCATTCATTTTTTTTTAGGTTGGTTTGTGTGACAAAGTAACTGTCAAGCTGTAGCTTTCCGAGGTACTGTAAGGTAAGAGGATGTTGACCTGAGAATGTTGTAGTCATTCTGTGGTCAAACCTTTGAACCACTTGAAAACATTAAAGTTAACATGATATAAGAGCTGTAAAATGTAACATTTGTGTTGTTTGTAGTAATGCCAAACATGTAAAAAAAAAAAAAAAAAAAAAAAAAAAAAAATAAAAAGAAATCCCAAAAACTAATTTGTTTCTAAAAAAAAA
>NW_015112913.1:335497-340383 GCF_001443285.1 Poecilia latipinna
AAAAAAAAAAAAAAAAAAAAAAAAAAAAAAATAGAACTATAAAGGAATGCCTAAAACTAATATGTCTCTGAAACACATACAGATTTATCCTTTTTCCTTTTTCGATATCGGATAACAACTTGCCAACTTGTTCAATCTCTCTTTTTGATTAATAGGAGAACCACTGTCGCAGGATTAAGATACTGGGGGACTGTTACTACTGCGTGTCAGGGCTGACTCAACCTAAGACTGACCATGCTCACTGCTGTGTTGAAATGGGTTTGGACATGATCGACACTATAACGTGAGTTTCCCTTAGATAGTCCCTGATTTAATCTGTTAAAGCACTGAGTGGGAAGAACAATATGAGCTGTGTTTTATTGTTGAATGTATTTTTTTTTTTTTAGGGAGAGGGCATAGGCAATGTTAGGACCCAAATGATGGATAAACATTGAGACAAAGTTAAATCTGCTGTATTTACAATCTGCTAGAAACATTTAGACATATTTTTCCTCCAAGAGTAAGGTAGAAAATTGCCCAAGGTATGTTATGTTTGGAATTTTCATTTGGTTTCTGAGACCAGATAATGATAAGTATTTTCTTTGCCCTCTTTGAGTGGTGGTAGTATATTTTTAGAGAAGATTGATGACTATTAGGTTGTGCTTATTTATGGTAAGTAAAGATGTTCTGCTTTTACATGGTGGTTTGATTGAAGCATGTGCTCATGAAATTTCTTGCACAAGATGGAGGCTCTATTAATTAAAACAACAATTGTTGTAGACATAGCTCAAACATCCTGCAATAATGAGCTAGAAAACTGTCTTGTGGGTCAGTGGATGCATCTTTGCGCAAGAACTTACGATACATTTTGGGAGCAAAATAAAATTCTCTTTTTCACGTAGCCTACTTATCAAAGGAATCATCACTTGCCGCCCATTTATTTTTCATCGTAAGAGACATCAGATATGATGAATAGACCTATTTTCACGCTGTCTCATATGGATAAAAGATGATGACAGACATGTTGTGATTTCAAATAATTACTTTTGATATGTTTGTTCAGGTTTTAAATTGTGGAGAAGGGTCCGGCTCTTCCATTTCCATTTCCAAACAAACAAACAAACAAAAAAAAGCAGTTGTGAAATAGCGCAATCCATCATTAAAACTGTATTGTCTTGTACTTTCACTATATATAGTTCCTATATATACTTTATATTTACTGTACCATATGTACTTTTCCATAAGATTTTCACCCAAATCATTTTATGCATGGTCCCGCAGGTCAGTTGCAGAGGCAACAGAAGTCAACCTTAACATGCGTGTGGGTCTGCACACTGGTCGAGTGCTGTGCGGAGTACTGGGGCTCAGGAAATGGCAGTATGATGTCTGGTCAAATGATGTGACGCTGGCCAATGTGATGGAAGCTGGAGGACTACCAGGGTTGGTACACTTATAGATAAAAATACTGACAAGTGTTTATATGTAGAATCAGAATTGCTAAGTTAGTGGCATAGATTTTTATTTTTTTTTATTTTTACTTTGGTGCAGAAAACAGTATTTAGTGAATATATAATCTAAATAGAGGTTATCCTCTATTTTCCTCTCCTATTCTGCAGAGTTGAACAAACACTAATGCCGAGTCTATTTGGTCCTTATTGTCATGATCCGTGTTTCTGTATATTTATTTTAAGGTTTTTCTGTGTTCAGTTTATGTCCTGTGAGTCTCTGTTTCTGCGTCTTCCCTGTCGATTGCTTCCCAGGTTTGTCTCATTCCCTGATTAGCCTCCCTGTGTATTTAAGTCCACCTGTTGTCTTTGTCTCTTGTCGGGTCCTCGTCAAACATCAGTTGTTGTCTGTGTCGGCTCTCCAGTAGAACTGTTTAAGTCCTGGTTAGCTGTCTCCATGTTCAGTCTGTCGTCAGTTGCTACCGGTGTTTAGCTGTGTGCTAAACTCTCTGCCGTGCCGCCTGTATTTGGACTGTTTGAGCCTTTCATCATTAAATTCATCATTTTCTTCACAACCTGGGTCTCAGAGTTCATCCTCACCATCTCTCAAACCACCACTTTGTGACACTTATCAGAACTGGTGTTAATTTAACTCTTATTTCAACAAGAAATTGAGTAATTTTAACACTTGGGTTGCCTCCTGAATGCCTCCTCTGGGCACATCCCACTGGAAGGAGACCCAGAGGAAGACCCAGGACATACTGAAGGGACAATGTTGGTGGATGAGGAGAGGGAAATCTTGGTCTCTCAGCACAGGCTGCTGCTCCCACAACCCGACCCCAGATTAAGCACAAGATAATGACTTGATGGATGGATAGATAGATTTTAATAATTTCTCTCTGCTTTTGAGTTTAATTTTTTTTTCTTTTCAGATTTGCCTCATTTATGTTAAACTTGCCTTGTTTGCATTGCAGGAAAGTTCACATCACCAGATCAACACTTGAGTGCCTAAATGGAGACTACGAGGTAGAGCCTGGAAATGGCCATGAAAGGAACGCCTTTCTCCAGAAGCATGAAATAGAAACTTTCTTTATTGTGCCATCTCACCGACGGAAGGTATTTTCTGTTTGGAATGACAGATTAACATTGTACGATGCATGTTTTGTTTTACAATGACCTATTACTGAGGCCCTGTTTTAAGTGATAAACATTTAGAACCTCCAAAATAGCTTAGAAAAGCATGTGCACTATGTCAGGGCACAATGAAACTGTAGCTGTCATTATTGTTGTGCTAACTGATGACTGAGGTCATCAGTTTGACCTCAGTCACATGAAATGAGTCTAGATTTTGCTATGATTTTTATTTTTATTTTCTTGGGATTTGAAAACCCTATTCTTGAACTAGGGTTTTCTCAGTACATGTGTTGGTTTCGATTCATGTAATGCATTTTTGCTAGATTATAAAGAAAAGAAACACAGCCAGTGGCATCCATCATCTCAAATTTGCACACTTGGACAAACTTAAAGAGAAATACACATAACTCCAGCAGATGTGCCACAAGCAGGGAATTTCAATTCTCTGTTCAACTCTCCCCTTTTTTCGGCTTCAGTGTGTCATTCTACTTTCTTCATTATTTCTGTCAGCCAGTTTTGTTTTTGAAAGATAAGGCTTGCATGCAGGTTCACAGTTTCATGTCCCAGTATTTTTTTCTTCCCTTTGCAATATAAGAGACTTTACTAATCTGATTAATGCAGCTAATGGCTTAGCTTCATAAAAGCAATGGCTCTGGCAAAGATATGCTCAAACTGTGGTGTTCGATAGACCGCCGCTCACTGCAGGGACGGATCTCAAACAAAGCATAAAGATTATGTTGCAAGTCCCGGTAGCGCTTTCTCAAACCCTTTAATGTACACTTAATGTTTTTCAGATTTCCTAAAACAGGTTTGAGGTCAATTGTCCTGAAATTAAAAAGAGGTCCTATGGGATTAGACTGCCTCAGTTTAGCCACTTCTAAGCTCTGTGATAAAGATTGCATGTGTGTGTGTGTGTGTGTGTGTATGCTCTGTGTGTTGTGTACGAGTTCAGACTTGCACATAGTCAAGATTTTACTGCAGGGTTGTGTGACTTAATCCTTGTTCTCATTCTGGTGACAGATATTCCCAGGATTGATTCTTTCGGATATAAAGCCTGCCAAAAAGATGAAGTTCAAAACCGTCTGCTACTTACTGGTGCAACTCATGCACTGCAGGAAGATGTTCAAGGCTGAGATTCCGTTCTCCAATGTCATGAACTGTGAGGATGGTGATAAGGTAAGAAAACTGCTTTGGGTTGACTTATTGTTGAATTCTTCACAATAACATTTTTTAAAATTATTTCATTGTTCTAGATCTATAATTATTTCAATAAAATGTGTGTGTGTATATATATATATATATATGTTTGTACAAAACATAGCAGGGAAGTTTAGATGTGATGCATTTGAAAAGAATTAGCCATTAAACTTGCTGTCCACCTCATCATTGCTAGATCTGGTCTGGCACTTTTACACATAAACAGGAGACAGCAGCCTCACTCCTGTCAGTCTGCCACAGGGCAGGTGTGGATAAAATGTACGTTACCACCATCAAGGTACTTTTAAATGGACATAAGTAATTGAAATAAGCGACCGGTCGGAATAAAAATGTGTAATTTAAACACCCCAATCAGTATATTCTGATTGGAAAGCATGCATATTTAGATCCTGACAAACCTGCTGCAGCACAACAGACACATTAGTCTTTGACTTTGATTCAATGCCCAAAGTGCTGCTGAAGACACATAGACAATGTGATGCTTTTTATGATAAACTTAAGTATCAATGTTCTCATTTTAAAGTACAATCAGCTGCTCTTATTTACTCTTGATTCTTATTTATCTTTGTAATAAAAATGAAGCACTAGGTAGAGTAAA
This sequence comes from Poecilia latipinna, assembly GCF_001443285.1. Taxonomy (NCBI): domain Eukaryota; kingdom Metazoa; phylum Chordata; class Actinopteri; order Cyprinodontiformes; family Poeciliidae; genus Poecilia; species Poecilia latipinna. The sequence continues at coordinate 339,872 of NW_015112913.1, forward strand.
CAGTGCAGCAGTGTATTTGTTAAATGATTTTTTTTTTTTTGGCTTCATTCCAGCGGAGGGCCATGCGAACAGCTCCACAAAAGCTGAGGAACCGCCCCAATGCTAACCAGGCTAACTTGATCCAGAGCAGTCCTAGGACCAGGGTCAACCGTTACATTGGCCGGCTGATTGAGGCCCGCCAAACAGAGTCCGACACAGCAGACCTCAACTTCCTCACACTCATGTATAAGTGCTCTGAGCGAGAGCAGAGGGTGAGGCATTTGACATGCTACCAAGATTGAGATTAGTAGAGCCCCAGAGCCTCTGTTTATGTCTTGATATTTTGTTTCCAGTACAGATATATATATATTTTTTCGTCACAATCAAAAGCTGACTTTAGTTCTCCCGGGAATCTGAAAGTTTTGAAAATATGTTTTTCTTTGGGCTTCTAAAATATTAGTTATTCTCACATTTCTAAGAGAAAACATTTTGGTAGATAAAAAAGAAATACATGTAAACTAATTTAAAAAAAA
>NW_015112913.1:343788-363890 GCF_001443285.1 Poecilia latipinna
ATTTTTACCCCAACAAGTTGTGTCCTAAAAAGCTTCTACCTGAAATTAAATGAATTAACTTAATTAAACAAAAACATAAATTCAGAAATACTTTGTAAATCATTTATTCTTTTATTAGAAACATTTTTTTTACCTAACTTCAGTCATTTAATCCTGTCCACTCTGTTACATCAGTACCACCAGGTTCCTGATGAGTACTTCACCAGCGCAGTGGTTCTCTCTCTGATCCTAGCGGCCTTGTTTGGAATTGTTTATCTTCTCATCATACCGCAGTATGTTCATCAGATAATATTTGTTCTTCTCATAATTTTTTTTTTAATTCCCAAACATCATTAACTTATTTTGCTCATCTGTGCTTTTTGTTTTTGTTTTTCATTGAATTCAGGGGCACAGTTGTACTTGTGCTTCTCGTCTTCTGCATCTGTTTCCTTGTAGCTTGCATTATGTACCTGCATATCACGAGAGTACAGGTAAGCACAGATCCTGTTTTAGCTTTTATGTAGGTTGTTTTAATTTTTTTTCTTTGCACACTTCTTTATAATATACTGATTGTCTTCTGTTATCAGGAATTTACAAAGATGTCTTGTTAAATATTATTTATGTATTTATTGTGCTTTGTTTTATTATATTATAGCTGTTGATTTTTTTAAGACTTTTTTTTTTTGCAAGTTTACAATCTTTAAATCTCAGTGTATTTTACTAAGATTCTGTGTCTTAAACCAACACAAATACAGCATGATTATGAAATGGATTAAAAGGAAGCGTGCTTTTCTAAACTATCTCTAGCTGTGCAAAGCAAATGCAGACATGCACTAAACACTTGTATTTGTCCTGTTAATTATTAGTTTAAATTCTTTTTTAAATATTTTCTAACAGTTCTATTATATAATATGCCCTATCAGAATAGTTTTTTTTTTCTTGATGAACATTAATATCAGTGTATAAAATATAGGCATGCTGGTCTTTGGTGATGATTTAATGTAGTTTTTTTCTTCTTACATTCAGTGTTTTCCGGGGTGCCTGACCATTCAGATTCGAACTGCTCTCTGTCTTCTTATAGTGCTTTTAATCTACGCTGTGGCCCAGGCTTGTGTTGTAAGTCCCAAAATGAATATACAAAATGTGACATTAGAGCTCAGGTTATTTCAAGTTTCTTTTTTCTTTTATAGGTTTTAGAGAAATACAAGCTGCTCTTTAGTGTTTCTTTCAAGAAATGCCTTGCTTACGTCAGCGAGACGTGGACAAGCTACATTTACCTGTTTTTAAAAGTGAAACTGCTTGCATTCTTAGATTTATGTTGCTTTTCCTTTGATATTTCTTATGCAAAGTGCAGACAGTATTGATAGCATATGCAGTTTAGAATAATGTCCTCAAGTATAACTCACATACTGAGTATATTTATGCATTCTTTGTCTCTATTCATAGGTGGGTTGTATGCCCTGGATGTGGGGAAGTGCCAATACAAACAGTTCCATTATCATCATTGATGTGGACAGGGGAGCCAACCGGACCATGGCCGAGTTGCCCTGTGATGGGGCCCGCTATGCTTTTCTTTCCTGTGTAGTGGGCACCCTCACATTAGCGCTTTTCCTGCGAGTATCCTGGTTGCCAAAGATGGCGTTGATGCTCCTTTTGGGAGTGCTGTACATCACTGTGCTGGAGCTCAGTGGCTTTCGCAAGACTGCGGGGTAAGGTTCGAAGCAGGTCATACATTAAACATACACTTGTATATGTATTGTTTAGTGTTTATTTTTATTTATTTTGCATCGATAAGATCTAAGATCTGACAGTAAGATTTAAATTCATAGCCTACAGCTTTGCAGTCTTATTAACAAAATGGATATCATATTAGAAAATATTTATTTCACTCATTAAAAAAAAAATCCTTCTTGATTTGCAGCAAACCACTGGAGTCTTGACATGAATTTGGAAAAAGAAAAAAAAAATTGTGGGCATCCTTACAACAATGCATGTGCAGCTTAATGGGGAAATGATGTTCCATGAGTTGTGTGGGTCATTCCATCATCACATTGCTGTAAATGCTAAGTGTTATTCTTTGTTTGCTCAGTACAGGAAGTGCACAGATAAACAAGAGTTGCAGGAGCATTTACAGTATGTGTGCTGTGATGTATGTGTGTAGAGGAGTCGTTGCTTGTCTTCAGCCCACACACTCTTTCATTTTCCACCCTTTGAAGCAGCACACATGCTTATTAGTTCCAAATCAGAAGCCTGAAAGGACAATGTGGGTTGGGATGATGGGACCACATTAGTTCAGAGTGGAGGGGCTTGGACAGTGTTATTGGAGCTTAGATCAGAAATTTGCTTTGGAAAATTCTGGTGCAAGTTTAGAATGAGTTTTCTTTTCGTGCACTTTATGTTGTTGATGGGCAATTACAACCAAATGCATTAACTGCATGACAATTCATTTGAGAATTTTTATAAGGAAATCAAATTAATCTTGACTTGTGATCTCTCTCCTAGCGCTGTGGTGGGTCCGGTCAACCCTCCTGTGTTGTTTTTCTTTGTGGTCTGGTCTACTGCTAACTTCTGTGTTGGTCTCTTCCACAGTGGGGGGTCTTTCCACATCCGGGGTTATGAGCCCATCCTGTCTCTGTTGCTCTTTGTCAGTGCCCTGGCCCTCCACTCCAGGCAACTTGACCTCAAGCTGCGCTTGGACTTCCTTTGGGCTGTGCAGGTTTGGAAGACTGTACTTATGTGCAAAGTGTAACGGACTGTGAATGTTTTTGGGCGCACATTTGTGAATTTTAATCAAAGTTTAAGCACAAGTGCCATATTTCTGTCATTTCAGATTTATTATATTAGGTAAAATGAGGGGGTTCAATGCTACTGGCAGCAACCAGTTGGTGTTTTTTTTTTTTTTTGGCAAAAACAAGAGTAAGAACATTTTGTTGGCCGTGTTTCACTTGGAGTCACTTACTCTTGTATTTGCACATTGTCATTAAAGTTCTAACTATTAAATCTAAAACTTTAGATTTAATAGTTGACCATTTAAATAGCTGCTATGTAATTTTGAATAGTTTTTTTTTTTTTTTTCTGAGAAGGCTTTTTACTGACCCCATGTGGTAGAAATGTGAAAAAGACTCAGGCATTCTCTGCTCGTTTCTTTTTTTGCGCGCTGCCAGGCGGAGGAGGAACGAGATGGGATGGAGAAAGTAAAGCTGGACAACAGGAGGATTCTCTTCAATCTACTGCCTGCCCATGTGGCTCAACACTTCTTAATGTCAAACCCCAGAAACATGGTGAGCCATGCTAATAAACAGGCATGCAGGCAGACTGACCAACAGGTAGATGAAAATAGAGGAAATGACAAGTAATAAAAGACGCAAATGGACATCTTTTTTTTTTCTTTTACGGGGTTCTGTGTTTTTTATTAGGATCTGTACTATCAGTCCTACGCCCAAGTAGGTGTCCTGTTCGCCTCAATTCCAAACTTTAATGATTTCTACATTGAACTGGATGGCAACAACATGGGAGTGGAGTGCCTGAGGCTGCTAAATGAAATCATTGCTGACTTTGATGAGGTATGTTTCTCGTCTTATGATTTACTTGACCTTCTGTTGCTTGAATGTGGTTTTCATTCTAATATTTATTGCCTAAATGTCCATTTTGCAGCTTATGGACAAGGAGTGCTACAAAGACATCGAGAAAATCAAAACTATTGGCAGCACGTACATGGCAGCTGTTGGGCTTGTCCCCACCATTGGCACCAAGGTGGCTGTTTATCCATCTTTCTTTGGGATTTTTTTTTTTCTGAATGTTAGAGTTTGATTGGGTTTTTAAAAGAAAATGTCTGCATTGGAAGTATTAGTTCCCTTACCTGTTTTGGAAGGAGATCATATTGCAGGAAATTGGTAGAAAAATTGTGAAAGACTAGCCATTTTTCTACCAAAAAAAAAAGATTTGGTAGATAAAAAATTTGGGGTAAATATTAACTGATTGCACTTCCAGAACAGGCCATTGTTGCTGTTTGAAGTCGGTTCCCCATTTAAACAACTTGTACGCAGAGCCTTACTATTTCTCTGTTCTATAGGCCAAAAAATCGGTTTATGACCATTTGAGCACAATCGCAGACTACGCCATAGAAATGTTTGACGTGTTGGATGAAATCAACTACCAGTCGTACAATGAATTTGTCCTCAGAGTGGGTAAGTGGACCCGCAAAATGACTCTGAATGTGAGTAGGAATACTAAGGTAATTTGGTGTAAATTCTGTTAATTTGGACAGGAATCAATGTTGGTCCAGTAGTTGCTGGGGTGATCGGAGCACGGCGACCACAGTACGACATCTGGGGTAATACAGTGAACGTGGCCAGTCGGATGGACAGCACGGGTGTACCAGGAAAAATTCAGGTAGATAAAACACTAATTGACCAGATATCAAGCATAAGCTCTATATCAAATGCACATATCTCTAAACCATACATTTCGAAATGAAAGTGTAGTTAACTCCCAGACTTATTTTTAGTTCATTTTCTGTAGTTTTGTTTGAATAGTTTAATAGACCTGAACCAAAATCAAACTTAAGTTGAGCATTAATTTCCAACAAGTGTATTTTTAATTTTTTTTTTTAAAGAAACGGTAAAGCGCAATGTTTTTGTTTTCCAGGTGACCGAGGAGGCATATCGAATGCTGAATAGCAACTACGATTTAGTCTGCCGTGGTAAAGTCAGTGTAAAAGGTAAAGGTGAGATGCTGACATACTTTCTGGAAGGTAAAGTGCAGGGCATCGGCACGGCGACCACTTCATCGGTGATGCGTTCCACCAGCCTGGCACGCCGTATCCATTCCTGTGGCAAGACGAGCGTGCCGACCCATCTGGGCAGCGTCTCCTCCGCTGCCAGCCTGGCTGCTCAAGCCAGCATGGGTGGCAACTTTCAGACGAGCTCTGCCAACATCAGCAACAGCCAAGCAACATGCCTCCCGTCGCCCTGTGTGCTAGGTGAAGTGGAAAATGAAGACGACGTCGAGGTGACACACATTCAAATCGAGGCTGTGGCAGCCATTGCGGATGTAGCAGTGTAGGAGGAACGACGGGACGGTTTTGAATGCAGCAGGAGAACCTGGAGAAGTTGGGGCTGTCCACGGATTTCTCATACGTCCTAGGAAATCCTGACATAACCCAAGATGTTTTCGGCCAGGATAACGTGCTGAAGTATTATAAAACTGACAATCAAACTTGCTTTCAGAGATTTTCTTAACTGATTGCCTCTATACAGAGTTTAGATGTGGAGGGGGAAGAAAGATGCAAGCAACTGCTCAACATCCTATGAACATCGCTATACCAGATGATTAGATTTGTGGTGTTCTCGGGTTCCTGTGCAGGTATATCCAGGTAATGTGTGCAACCTTGTTTTATATGAAGTACGTATTCCCACGTACAAGGAATATGTACATTGATGCCCAGAAAAAGACTGATCATGCATTTGCTTTTGCACTGTCTTTCTGATTATGCCAAGGATATATTGCATTATTTACAGACAAACAGTTTATTTATACTTTGTTGTATGAAGGCATGCATGTTTATAATTGTAAGTGTGTGTATGCATGTGTGTTCAGTTTGAAATTGTAACAAAACAGCACAAAATCCTTTTTGTATTCACCTTTCACCGGATGAAGCTGGCTTTTTATGAAATATGGCGGTTTATCTTGGTGCATGATTTAAAAAAAAAAAAAAAGTCAAGAGCCATAAGTGATGATACTCTGCTCGAGAGGAAAAACCAAAGTAATGATTTCAAGTTTTAGAAATGTCACAGAAAAAGGATCTTGCACTTGTTACTTTCAAACATTATTAACCAATTAAAAAAAAAGTGTCTTGTCTTGATATCACCTGGATTCACAGAGTCTAAAGTAAATGTGTGTATGAAAGCAGCATACACTGATGGGGCTGTTTTCACGGTCGGTATGCACTAAAAGAGCTGGAAGGAGTGAAAAAGGTTAGTTGAATGTTGAATGCGTGCTGCCACAGAAACTAGTTCATGCCAAAATGAGAAGGTTCACTAAAAAACAAAAAAAAAAAAACAAAAAAAAAACACTACACAGAACACCAACAAGCACACATGAACATACAGTGCCTTGAAAATTTATTCATACCACTTGAACATTTCCGCATTTTGTCACATTACGGCCACATACTTTAATGGATTTTAATAAGATTTTAAGTGAAAGACCAACTCAAAGTAGACCGCAGCTCTGAAGTGGTGCGAAAAACTCATTTCAGTTTATTTATATAGCATCAATCACAGAAACAATACTAGTTTTACGTTCCTACTCTTCTGTATCTGTGGAGTTCGCCGCTAAAAGCTGTTCCATCAATGGTATCAAACAATAAGCTGTGGATCTCTGCAGCCCATCAAGACTCACCATGGGCTTTTTTGTTTCTTCTGAAAGATCTTCTTGCACATCTTCCAATTCAGATAGATGACAGAAGCTTGGCTTGTTTTGTTATATAAAACTCTTTCCAGTTTTTGCCAGACGGACTGAGAAGTGCATCGGCAGATGTTCAAAGTTTGGAATATCTGTTCTAGAATCTAGCCCTTCTTTAAATTTTTCCACAACTTTATTTGCTGGTTTTTCTACTGTGTCTGTTGGTTTTTGCCTGCCCACTAATGCTCACAAACAAACCTCTGATGCTTTTATCAGTAATGCCCTACTTTGTGATGGTCTAGAAAATTCTAAAAAAAAAAAAAAAAGGACATTGATGTTTGTGATTGTTATGAGGAAAATGTGAAAATCCAAGGGGTACAGTTACTTTAACAAGGCACTGTAGACTAATGGATGGCATTCATCCATACAGAAGGGAGCACTTACATGGTAATAAGCACACCACTTCTATAAATGCATGACCTTTAAGTGTTTTAAATCCTTAGTCTGTGTACATTACCTTATTTTCTTGAGGCTGCAGAAACTTCGGTGCCGTGTCTATAGCTGCTAATGTTTTTTTCTTCAGGCTTATACATTACTGTACAACTGCTTTTCAGTATAATAAAGCTAGAGTTTAAGAATAACATTAAGCACACATCTCTCAGATGCAGTTTCATAAATATGAGGCATGTCGGATATCTTTATAGCCTGTATCTTTAAGTGCATAGATATCTTCACTTGATATGGAAAAGTGTGACTACATCACGTTTCAAGTTTTTTGCCTTACTCAATAAGCTTACAGTGATTGCAACTTGCCTTTCTAGATTTATTCACTTTGATATGCAGATCATCTTTTTTTTTTGTTGTTGTAAATAGCCAAAACCTGTAAACTATGTTGTATCTTGTACAGTGTAAAATTATTGAATATTTTGTAATAAAGACAATATTGGTGCATAAAATATGAGAGCGCTTTGTGAGTTTTAAAAAATGAAATAACTTCTGTCTGACTGCATAAAATGGCAATATTGTGACCAGCAGTGTGTGTGCTTTTTCTTTTAAGGAGCCGTTTTTAGTGTTGACCAATAGAGTTTCCTTCCAGAAACAACCAAACACCGTGTGGTGAACAAACAGCTTTGTGTGTGGATCTTTCCTTGTTAGTCACACTCAATAGATTTTTATGCTACACATTCTATTCTCTTCACGTAATTGGTTTTAAAATAACAGTTTTTGGCTTAGACAGACAATAAATGTTTTGTGGGAGCACCTTGGCGAGCCGGGAGCCAGATGAACATCATCACGTCTTAAACTCTGGGCAGCAGCCACAAAACTGTTTTCCCAGCACTGATGCAGAGTTTGTGTAGAGTTCACTCGGTGTAACAGTTGAGTCAACAAACACGTATCTTGTGCAATATTTGACAGATAGTACAGCATGGGAGTTGTTATTGGTTTGCAGAGGAATTTAGCTAATTCTGGTCAGTTGTCAATGACCTGCAGACCGCTCTACAGAGGTCTTGGCATGAAGCACTAAAAATGACAGCAGTTAAAGCTAATTATTAATAATTTGGAGAAAACAAAATGAAGACTAACATATACTAACGATGATTCAATTTTAAGACATGAAATAAAAAATATAATTTAATTACCATCTTTCAATAAATTACAGACAAATACAGACCAGATAGGTCTGTATTTGTCTGTAAACAGGGCTGGGTTAGCTTTTTGACAGCATACTTTGGGCGACTGACATTAATTATGAATATAAATGCAACTGGGTGTTTTTTTTAATAACCCATACATTGGATTATTGGGTTTGGTATTGGGTTGAATCAATTATTTTTAACCCTCCTGCGGCCTTAAGAGATGGGGTCATCCAGACCCATCAAGGTTTTTTTTTACTCTGTGTGTGGGTCACACTGACCCTGTGTGCACTTTTGCATAGTTTTTTTTTTGTGTGTGTGGTTTCAGAAACTGATGATCTGACGGGAAAATCCACCCTCTCCCTCCCCGCTTCACCTTTGATGTTTTCTGCGCTCTTTCTGAGAAATGTGATAACACTGGGGTTAAAGGGTTAAAGATCAATTTGCTATACCTTCTTTACAGTTGCAAGGCTGTATGAAGATTGTATGCAGATGAAGTTGGTCAGTTTTAGTCTGATGTCTCCAAATAAAATCTCTAGCAGCCTTGAAAGTTACCAAAACCGCTGCTGAAACTAAAAAAGACAAGAGTGAGGATAAGCGATTCAAGGTATGTCAAGCAGAGGGTGTGACATTGTATCAAAAGCAAACAATGAAAACCAATTTTATTTGTATAAAACTAAAACTTGTGACAGTTTTTTTTATGTACTTCTGTGAAAGCTGGAAGAATCATGTAGTTTTTAGATGGCAGTAACCTGCTTTAGTCAGGGTCTACATCTGAATAACTATTAGTCTGCTCATCAGGTGAGCTCTTTCTCTAAACTCACAACAAGTGATGTTTACTGCAAGTACAACACTGACTGACTGCTTTTAAGAGCTGTGCAGAATGCTACAACAGAAAAGTTCAATTACCCCTCTAAACTTGCAGGGGTGCCCAAAGTCGGTCCTGGAGGGCCGGCATCCTGCATGTTTTACTTCTCTCCCTGGTTTAACGCACCTGGATCCAATGATGGCTCGTTAGAAGGCCTAAGAGGAACATTGACATGCTGAGGAGGTTGCAACTACCACCAGGAAGAGAACTAAGACATGCAGGATGCCGGCTCTCCAGGACCGACTTTGGGCACCAACTAGTTCAGCCTTTATTGCAGATCTGCAATAATTTAGGGATTTAGGTGACTTTGAATATTGTAAGGTTACTGGTGCCAGATGGGTTAATCAAAAATATTTCAGTAACTGCTTCTGTTGGATTGTTGTTTGCTGGAGAGATATCCGGTTAACTGCCCACACCTGCTTGCAATAATTGGCTAACAAAAAGAAACTTTCCTTCCTCATGTAGATCAACCAGCTGCAGGGACACCGCCAAGCAAAAAATGTAAGTTTTACCTTCTCGTGTAGAAAAGAAAACAAAGCAGCTTTCAGAGAGCAGGTCGCTTGTTCTTTGTGTTTTTAGCATAACATAATGCAGAACATAGAGAAGGTGCAAATTCTGGAGCCAATTCAAGAGGAGTCAGAGCAGGAAGATGAAACTGTGGGAAGAAAAGGAGAGGAAGAAAAGAAGGTGGAAAAAGAAGATGAGTTACCATTTCAAGTGGGTGTAGAGACAGACGAGGCACTGGCAGAAAATGAGAGGGAAGAAGATGATGTTCCACTGATGGTTCGGAGACCAGGGAGGCGTCCTGGTTCTCGGAAATACGAGACTTCGATCCGGACTCGATTCAACGAGCAGACGAAAGAAACCGAAACCTCTTCAGTGTCGGATGCAAGCACTCATTCTACTGATCTGTGCGAAGAAGCTGCACCTCTGCCAGTGTTTGGGTACGAGAGGAGATTGAGTAGTAGGAGGCTGAGATTAAAGGCGAGATTAGCCAAGCTCTTTACATTTATGAGCTTTGACATCTTCGATTAGAAAGATTTGCTCATCTTTCCAATGTCTTCTTTAAAGGTCTCCAAAACTATGTGGCAAAAATGTACAAAATCACATCAGCCAAAGAAGAGAGAGAGTTTAAGATACACGAAGGCGCAGGTATTAGAATTAATTTCTCCTCCAGATTTTTATGCTGCTCAAAGCATTTTTATATATTTTTTTTTTTGTGACATTCCTATCTTATTTTACTTAAAGCAGGAGCCTTTTCCTCAGTGGCTTGTGAGCCTGATGGTCGACATTGAAGAGGCAACAACTCATCAACTGGTGGTTGAATAAAATGTATTGACTTGTGAGAAATACGATTGCTTAATGCAGAGTACAATTTTCAGCCAAGTTTCCCTCTGCTGGACTGTAAATTTAGTTTGTGGCATGTAAGCTCTTAAGTTTGATTCTTGTTTGGCACCGTCAGGCACATTGTTAGTGTCTTAGTTTGCTTAGCACAAACTGTTTCTGTATGTGTAGCCAATTGTTAAAATGGAAGTATCAGATACTGATTTAATCGCTTCATTTACTGTGCCTTGTTTATTCTTTTTGGGACAAATGCATAATGGCCAGCAAACACGGAGTACCTTCTGATGACTTATGAAAACATAGGCCATATTGGAATACATTTTCATAAGTCCAAATCCATATTTAATACATTTCCACTGAGTGAAATCTAATTGCTCTGAGAAGTCGTCTGATGAATCATTGGAATACCTATGCTTGTAATTTAATCAGTATAAATGCATCTCTTCTGTTTAAACCTCAGAACTGTGTGCCAAAACGTATGACTTAAAGGTTACCACCATTTGGTACAAGACATAGAATGATGGCTGGAGAACTGGTGTACCAATGGAGAAAAGTAACTGAGAATAATGGACAGCTACAAAATGATAAAAAAAAAATTTCAAATTGGAGGGTAGTTTTCAAAACCGTCTTGCACAAAAAATTGTTTGGGGATCCGATTTGGTGCACGGCAAAAGATGACCGTAGGCTGACGCATCTGTCAATTGTCAGATTGTTGTTGTTTTTTTTGTTGTTTTTTTTGGTAAATGTGTCTATGAAAAAACATCCAATTATGGTTGTTTTTCTGTCGACAAACATGTTGTGATTCTAGCAGACAAATCCATATTGTCACGCTTATGCAACCCCTGAGAGGAGTGATCCTAGTTATCTGCTTGCGTGATGCAATGAACCTTCACCAGCAAGCCCAAAGGGAAAAATAGTTTTTCACTGCCAAAACAATCGGTCAGCATTACTTCAAAAGATGGCAGCTATAACCATGTTGTCCCATAAACGGATCATTATAATCTTTGACTAACCCTTTAAAGTTTGGACGTGGAGGTTATTTAATATTTACTGATTTGTCTAAGCAGTAGTACTCAAAAAAATAAAACATACTTTCAGGACATCGGCTGTAAAAGTAAAGCTTGAGCAGAGTTGTTTTTAAGTAAAATCTCTTCATGTTCCAGTGTCAATATTTACTGCAGACCTTGTAAGCATAGATCTCTGCACGTCACGCAGGGTCACCCACTGTTTGTGCTATCTGTGTCAAAAAAAGTTACATATATGTGGTCAATGATTAACCTCCCACATCTCCATACAAATATGAGTGCTTCGCAGAAATCTCATAAGAAGAAAACCTAGAGCTGTTTGGTGTACTTTTAAGAACCACAACTGAAAACAATGCTTGAATTTTCTGAGAAGCTGACCTTTGTTGCGGCAGTGGCTCTGGCCGTCATGGCTTTGGGGCGTTCATCCCCAGTGGTGGGTCCCGAGCCCATCCGCTGCGCTCCTTGCACGCAGCAGAAGCTGAGCGACTGTCCTGCAGTCTCCGCTGACTGCAAGCAAGTGCTGAGGGAGCCTGGCTGTGGTTGCTGCATGGCATGCGCTCTGGAGAAAGGTGCTTCCTGTGGTGTTCACACAGCCCACTGCGGTGAGGGGCTCCGCTGCACTCCTAGGCCGGGTGAGGCCAGACCACTCCATGCCCTGACCAGAGGACAGGGAGTGTGCGCCGATGACGAGGGACAAGGTAAGCTCCAGGGTTTTCTTTGTAATGTTTGCAAAGAAATGTATCTTTTTTTTTTCTTTCTTTCTCATATCTTTAAAAGAAAAACAATTTCTGATGGAATGCATTTTCCAAAATCCCTTTAGAAGCAGGTGATGAAGTCCAAGAACATGGCTCTGCGCCATACCTGTTAGGACTTGACCTCCCCTCTGACCACCAAGACACTGCTGAGATGCATGAGAGCTTGAAAGCCAGAGTTAACGCCATCCGCAACAAACTGGTACAGCAGGTGAGACAACGCCTCAGTCTCACTGAGGGAGAAACGATTAACGCAAGGGAGGACCTGAGTCTAGAGATAATTTAAAAAAAATGACATGGGGTCTTAATGGTTTCTGTTTTTGTTTTTTTCTTTAAGGGTCCCTGTCATGTTGAACTGCACGCAGCACTGGATATGATTGCCAGCTCTCAGCAGCAATTAGGAGATAAGTTCACAACCTTTTATCTCCCAAACTGTGACAAGCACGGCTACTACAAACCCAAGCAGGTGAGTTTGTTTTCAGGTTTTGCTGCCAGCACCCAAAAGGTATTTATTTTAGCTTACTGGGCAAATGAGACCGGTGCTTGGTTTCCGTTTCAGTGCGAGTCATCTCTGGTTGGACCACCTGTTCGCTGCTGGTGTGTTTCTTCTTGGAATGGGAAGAAGCTGCCAGGATCCAGCGACCTTCTCGCCGATGCCCCGTGCCAGCAAGAAGTTACTCTCTAAGACATTAATTTACTGACATAGGCATATGAAACCGTGTTTAATAACTTCACCTTTTAAGTAAATATGTAAAACTAGCCTGATGAACAAAAAAAATGTAAAATCATGTCGGGTGAAAACGCCCATCTATTTTATGAACATTATGTATAACATTATTTATTCTTTGATGCATCTTGCGGTTATCAGTGTATTTTTAAAAGCATGTTTGCAAGTTTTTGGCCAACTGAATAACTCCATTACTCAAAACAATAGGTCTGCAACTCCATCAAAGTAAGTTTGATTAATTGTAACTTGCAACACAATAGAACATTCATTTAAGCTGCTGACCATTTTCTGAATCAACGCTCACTTATTCAAAGGGGATTCTTAAAGTGGCACATGCTGGCTGAGCACAAATATAGAGGATTATCCAAGACGCTGTACGTTTTTGCATGCACTGCACATTTTGTCTACCTCTCCTTGCATCTGCAGGTTCTTTGACTATGATTAATGGTTGCATCTGTTGTATTTATTCATTTCTCTATATTAGTTTGATGTAAAAAAAAAAAAACACAAGCAGTACACTGGTTTGAGTGTTATTGATGAAGTACTGCTATGCTGAAGCATTGTACATAATACTACTAAATGTATATAATAAAACATTTCATCAAGTTTAAGTAATTTTGAATGTTTCATTTTATAATCGGGGGGGGGGAAAAAAAAACCAAGAACTTGACCTAGTTTTTGCTGCCTTTATTAAGTAAAAATAGACTTCAATTGCTGGACTGTACATGCAAACATACTTCAGCTAGAAGAGAGCACAGAACAAAATCTCTGGCTTTATGAAAAATCAAAGATAACGGCAGAAGTCTTCATCCCAACTATTCAGCTCATCAATCATAAAAATAAGAGCCACAGTTGAGATTAAAAAAATAAAAAAGTTTGTATTTCTTTCTGTGGCTTAAGATCCAGCATGAAACGTCTTTAAATGCATTGTAGAGTCTGAGCTGCACAGTTCCATCATCCTCCACTAGAAACAAAGGAACTCATAACAGCCATTCATAGTAAGGCACTGCATGATTAGACTGAACAACAAATAAATTCATACATATATACATTTCATGGTCATCTCGTCCAGATACAAAATGTCTTACAAATTGCAAGCACACAAATAATGATTATACAACAAAATGTATGTACACATATGCGATGCCATATAATTGTGCGTAAAATAAAGCGTTAACCCAATCGCCATCCGTGACATGTTTGTGTGCATGCGTGTGTATGTGTGTTTCCGACTCAGTCTAAGGCATTCGAAATGAATTCTGAAGCGTGTAATTTTTCCAGGAGTTGTCCAGGTGGGAGTAAAAAATAAAAGAGCTTATCGTCTGTTTGTAGCATAAATTCCAGGACTTTCCTCCTGATACACTTTCACCGCTCCCTTTGTTCTGTCTCGGTGAAAAAGGGTCCCACAGGCAACAGATGGAGACAGCAACCATCCATATATCAGTCAAGCCATCTCCTGACCTGTCCTCCAATATCCTTAGTGCCTTTATTTGTTTACATTTCTTTTTGTTCACTCGAAAACTCCCTCCCTCCCCAGCCTGCTTCCCTCCTATTGGCTCTCGGAGTTGTAGCGCTGGACTTCTCGCTCCTTCCCATCAAGACCTGGCAGAGGCTGCCCATATTTGTCCACACTCCAACAGAAGCCTCGCTTTCTGCCTTTGGATGGACGGCACTGAAAGTGTACAGAGACAAGTTGAAGGGAGACAAAAAAAAAAAAAAAAAGTTGCAGAATGCCCTGGAAAAACTAAATGCAAGAAATAATGTGGATTGCTCAAAGGCACTCTTCTCAATAAAGAAAAACAGCATAGTTAAGAGGCATTAATGCTGAGACTGTGCTGAGTCCATGCAACCTTGGTCATCCAGCATGCTGTGGGTTTTTTTTTCAGCTGCTGTTTTACGGTCTATCTCCTGTTACAGACACGTATGGAGACCTTTAAGGTAAATAACACCATGGTAAAATATTTACTTAGTCCCGTTTGTGAACAACTGTGAACCAAAATCTATTTTCAGATGCTGGTGGCCAGAACGAATCATCTGTTGCTGATTATACCCCGCAGCTCCAAATTATGGGTACTACAAATGACTTACAGAGTCTGTGGAGCTACCCAAGGGCTGTTATTTTACTGCCAATTTTACTAAAGGTCAACCTCCACTCCAGTAAAACATGCAGCCATTCATTTC
Source organism: Poecilia latipinna (assembly GCF_001443285.1). Taxonomy (NCBI): domain Eukaryota; kingdom Metazoa; phylum Chordata; class Actinopteri; order Cyprinodontiformes; family Poeciliidae; genus Poecilia; species Poecilia latipinna. The sequence continues at coordinate 358,704 of NW_015112913.1, forward strand.
AAGGGATAAAGCAACTGTGCCACAGCTCCTAAGACTGTTAAGGCTGATCAGAAGGGAAACTATCCTCTTTTAGCTCAATATTTCTGAAAAGAAATGAACTCGTATAATGAATTTCTGAAACGCATTTGCCATTATTGCTAAATGATTAAGCAACACCAAATTCAAGTGAAGCTTCAAAATATAAAAGGAGCCAAAACTTGTATAATGTACAGATGAAAAATTTGTTTCTAGGATAAAATGTTTTTTGGCAGATTTAAAAAAAAAAAAAATCTACAGTTTCCCCAATGTCCCAATTAGAGATTGGGAGGTTACCCTTATCAACCAGGTTTTTAAACACGCTTCAATTTTTTATTTTATTTTATTTTTTTCCATCATAACATTCCTGTTGTTTAAATAAATTTTAATGAGATGCCAGGAAAACTCACTAGAGTTTTGCTTGGATTTCTTTATAACAGAATGTGGCACAGCCCCACACCTCTGTCAACCCGTTGCTGTCCCGGACAGCTTTTTTTTTTCCCAATAATTATAGTCAACAAACAGCCACTTTTCTTGCACGTGCCTTGAAAATGTGCATGTTTTTTTTAATTAAATCTAAGCTTTTTTCCACCTTTTGCACGACTTTCACAATGAGAGACGGACTGCAGTGGTTCCACGTCTTTCCGTGTCATTTCCAGTGCATGGACCGATGCACTGGAAATGAACACAGACAGCTTAGACACTGGCCATTACTTTAATAAGAAAGCATTAAGTTTCTGAAGCAGGGTGTATTTAACTGGAACCACAGCCAAAATATCAACAAGTCAAATGTCAAAACCATAATGTTAATTTCAATAGTGTTAATAAAAGGTCAATATTAGCCTAGAGCTAGAGGTAACTTTTCAGGACTAAAAAGCAAGATGATTGAAGACTGCTGCTGGCTGTGACTCAGACCCAGAAGCATAAGAAATGGAGCCTCCTGCACAACCACCAAGGACTCTGGAGCGGTTTTTGAATGATAAGTCGACAACTAAATACTTGTCTTTTCCAGCAGCCATTGTGCAACATGGTCAGCAGTAAAACTAGCTGATCAAACTTGGGTTGCTAGGTGAAGAGGTGGGCTCAGCTGGGGTTGCTAGGTAACAATGACATGCCCATCTATTTTAACTAATCAGGAGGTTTTTGAAATGGCTCATTTTTAAGGCACCAAAAAAACAACAACAACAACAACAACAACAAAAAAAAAACATTTATTTATAGCCAGAAAATGATGAAGGGATTGTCCAGTGCCTGGGCTGTTTCAAGAAGCAGTAGAAACCCAAATGGAAGTATAAGATTGAATCTTGCATAAGAGGTCCCCTTTAAGTAAGATATTTCTTCACAAAAAGCAGAGAAAGCTGTGAATGTTTTAGGTGACCCAAACCCAAAACATTAAAGTGGTTTTCTCAGCCGAGTTGACCCATGTTGAAGAAACATATAATTGTACTGCTGGTGTCAGGAAGAACGGGAGCGACTACAGCGTATTTCGGTGACATCGGACTCGGATTAGGTATCAGCCTGTGTCTACTGTCAAGTAATTCAGATCAAAATCAAAACAAATATCCTGATCGCTACTACTGATTATCAACATCTCATATCACTTCAACATCAGTATAAATAATAGTTGTTTTAAAACATGGAATTAAATCTTTCTATAGATTAGATTTAAAAAAAATACAATGAATTTGTTATATTTTTACTTAAGATTACCATGTCTTCAGAGTTTCATACCAGCCAATTGCAAGGAGTAAAAAGATCTCAGTTTATATTAAAAAAAAATTTGCAAGTGTCTGAGCTAAACTACTCAAACTGAATGGTCTTCCAGTTGTAAAGTGTGACGCATTAGCCTGCTTTAGTAGACCTGCATATAAGATGACTGCAGGTTTGGCGGAAGAAAATGGGGTTGATGGGGTTGATGTGCAAAGAGATAATCTGTTTTGTTGATGCAGCGGCACTGGAGCCCCAAAAGTCTCCATGTGAATGCGTCAGTACTGCTCATTTATTACAGCCTGATCGTGGGTGAACCATGTGAGGTGGGGACGGCTGCACTTCTATTTCTGTGTCTGCCTCTCAAAAGTCCAGCAATTATGGGGCGAGCTCATGGGGTGCCAGTGGCCACCTTGACGTCTGTCTCCCTGGGAGGGGAGGTAAGACAGCCGTCGTCCCAGCCATCAGCTCTGCTGGGGTTTTGGCCCCTGTGGTTCATGTTTCCAGAGCCAGTGGCTATGGTCTGCCTCACTGGTGCGGTGCAGTGACGAAGCTCTAATAACTACTGATGTAAAACAAGAGGACAGAATGGAGGCTGTAATTGGGAGGCAGCAAACCTAAAGTTTGAGTCACTAGAGTGGAGGATTTAATCTCTATTAACTCAGCTTGTAGAAAAACAAAACAAAAACAAAAACCAAACACACAAAAAAAAAACAAATGCAAATTTTCACTGAGCAGTCTTTTAAAGCTGGACAGATGTTAAGCAAGCACATTAGTCAGCAATGAAACATCTTCACTGAATAACAATGCAAATTCTGTCTATCTGTACCTGCTTTTTCTTATAAAAGCCCTTCTTGTCACAGTTTGGGATGCGAAAGCCTCTGGGGTTGAGGATGTTCACAATTTTCAGGGTGCTGAGCATGCGCTCTATTTCTCTTCGACAGGGACCCTAAAAAAAAATGGAGAGAAAAAAAGTTTGCTTTGTTGCACTCAAAAAATAAAGCAGCCCCAGGTTACAGAATATCCATGCAATATTTGCAATTTATTTTGTGCAATTTTGCCATGAATGGCTTTGTGAATAAACTAAACCTGAGTCACTTTGCCATACACTGGGTTCAGCGATAATACCACAAAGGTGGCGGCACAATGAAAGAGGCAACGATTAAGAATTCAATTCATCTGACGTGAAGAAGCTTAACAGTTTGCAAAGCTGCTTAGAACTCCTGCATGTAACACAAAGGACAGGGTATAAATTGAATTCAAACATTTCAAAGATCGAGCCAAAAGGCTTGTTCTCAAGTCCAACTACTTCAGTCACTAATCAGAGAAGCCAGTCAAAGCCCATTACAAGAGTGTGCTCACTTCTCTGGCCAAAGCAAGATCAAAATAGTAGCAGGGCTTCCCAACAGGCCCTCACATCAGCCAATCCATCATTTGCTGGCTCTCGTAGCGCCCGGCACGCGGACGCCTTGTGGCCAAACAACCGCCTGACCCAGGTCAGCCACAGGGCCGTGGCACATGCTTGTTGCCATGTCACTCCGCTGTACCAGATCCCTGCCAACCGTCGGCACTGCTATCCAAAACATTTCATCACCCGCAGCGGGGAGGGAAAACACCAAAACACAGAGGAGAGGAGAAAAACATTCCTCCACTGTGTTCAGAAGTCAGAAAAATGTTTGCGGTACTCACATACTCAGGCTCCTGTTTGGTTTCTAGAGAGATGTTTAGTTGGTCTGTGATGACTGGTCCTGAGAGATCCTCCATCTTAAAGATCTGGGTTGCCTTCTGTTGGTCCCATCGGATGGCATTTGACTTTGCGGAGGACAGGATGGGGTGAAGCGAAGGCCTGGGAGGTGCAGGGTCACATGAAGTTTCAAGATCTGGACTGGATGGCTTCTCCTCCTTATCCTTGACCTCTGTGTTGTCTGCCATTGTTTTAGAACAGTGTGGTTATTTTCAAGACAGAACACAAAGATATAGGGTTAACCTTCACTTAAGTTTTTTTTTTTTTTATGCACTAGTTTAGATAATTCATGTCCAAAAAAAGAAAAAATATTATATGGAATTTGGTAAATTGGACAAGTAAAACTGGAGGTGAAGAGCCATATTTCCCCGCTTAGCACAAATGCAGATATTGCTACAATTATATCATAATTGTGATTTATTGTAATTTATTGTCATTTAATGTCAAATCAAACCTTGCCTAAGGTTTTCGCTACAGGAAACAGAAACCTGTGCAAACCACTTCATACAATAAATATTACAGAGCTGCCAACTCTTAGTTTCCTGGACAGAGCTTTTTTTTCTTTTTTTTTCAGTTTTTCACTCTGCCCGAATAGGACTCACTTAAAAATACACTTAATAAACACTCTCTCTGTTCTGTTATATATAATGATTGTTCTTAACAATCTCAGATTATACAGCCTCTACATTTTTGGCCCTTGTTTTATACTGATCAGACTGTATTATTTACAAATATTTGATTCTACCTCACCTAAAGAGCAAAGTCATTCTTCAAGATTTGGGTATAAAATAGAAAACAGTTTGATACATTTAGGTATTAAAAGTTTGTGAATATGACTGTTTTCACAGGTAATCTTATAAGGCGCTTCACAGAAAATTAAAGCTGGCAAATACTCAGAGATGTCCAATACATACATTAGACCAATTCTAAATGCGAGAGGATGTTAATGGTTGAATCAAGTTGGGAATAAAAGCACACTGTCCAAGACCAAAATGGTAAAATTATCTCATATTTAGAGAAGTGAACAATTAAAAAAAAATAAGTTTGTGTAAAGGCAAAGTGTTAAAGTTTACTTGTACAAACACCATCCGTTTTCAGATGTACCTAAAGACACACTTGATGGAAAATAAAAGTTTTTTTTTTTTTAAATGCACTTTAAATAGTTTTTGGCATCAAAAATGCCACCTAAATTACTGACATCTGGCTTCTGTTAGAATAATCATTCATACAGTTAATGTTTAATGGCACAGTTGGCAGTGTCCTGTGCAACTGTTAATGTTTCATTTATTTTCTTAGTTTAGCTGTAGAAAATTGCTGCTTAATACTTGAGTTATTTAAGGAAGTCAAATTGGGCAAACTCAGATGGTTTAAATAAGCAGCATAGCTTAATGTTGCCAACACGAAGATGACAAAAACGTAGCTGCTAAATTATCTGACTTAAAGGAAGAACAAATAACAAAAAAAAAAAACAAGACTTGTTCCTAGAAAAGAACCTTGAGGAACTCCTCTTGGAAAATAAACACTGACCAGCTACAGTGTTTTGTGTGGTGTTTGTCTCTCTTCTAGATAATATGTCAGTAACCCAAGCATATTTAGTCTATTATGCAAAGCCAAACAGCTTTAACTAATTCAAACAACCAAACTAACTACTCATAAGTTTATAAACATATTGTTAATCTGAGCATAAAGATTTTGTAAAAAAAAAAAAAAAAAAAGTTTTT